>NC_046169.1:14942772-14969642 GCF_011064425.1 Rattus rattus | reverse complement strand
ACCTGGCCCACACACACACGATGGCGCCAGAGTGGCCATGCATTGCTTGTGGCATGGTACACCCAAGGACAGGAAAGTGATTGTGAAAACAGTGAAGACGCATGTGGAGAAGATCGCTAATGGCCAGTACTCTCACCTGGTTCTCCTGGCAGCGTTCGATTGTATTGATGATACCAAGCTTGTGAAGCAGATAATCATATCAGAAGTCATCAGTTCCTTGCCCGGCATAGTTAATGACAAATATGGAAGGAAAGTCCTGCTGAGCCCCAGAGATCCCGCCCACTCGGTGCCAGAGATCATCCAGCTTCTGCAGAAAGGTGATGGCAATGCACACAGTAAGAAGGACACTGCAATCCGCCGGCATGAGCTCATGGAGACCATCTCTCCAACTTTGCTGAGCTACCTGCAAGGACACACTTGGGAGATGGTGCTGGACAAGTCCGCGTGTGTGCTGGTGTCGGACATCCTGGGATCTGCTACTGGGGACGCTCAGCCTGCTATGGATGCCATCGCCGGTATGACAGCAGCAGAACTGTATCCTGGGGGTAAGGACGGAGAGCTTCACGTTGCTGAGCATCCTACAGGACATCGGTTCTCAAATGGTTAATAAAGCAAGATTAAAAAAAAAAAAAAAGATGAAAGAAAACGGAAAAGAAGGTTGTTTTGCAAAAACCCCTATAGAGGTGTTGGTGTGAAGAACCTCAAGTCCTGGGCCAGCATCAACCGAGGAGCCATTGTTCTTTCCAGCCTTCTTCAGAGTCGTGACCAGGAAGTTGTAAACAAAGTCAAAGCTGGACTGAAAACCCTGATTCCTATCTCGGAAAAAACCAAAAGCACCAGCAAAGGCATCCAGACTCTGCTTGAGAAGTTGACTGCATAGGCGCGCCAGATGAGCAAGCTGGAACCCGCTTCCCTAGAGGAAGGGTGGAATCTATCACACTCATAACTGGATGCTCTATGCATGTACTTGTTAAAGGACCTATTTATATATAAAATTGTTTGTAAAAAAAGAGAAAAATATGTTGAAAATTATTTGCAAAACCGAACAATTTTTCTAAAGGCTTTTCTGAGTCTTTTATATTTTAGGATTACACTCCAAACTTCCAATTTTTCTTCACATTTAATGTGTCTTTATTATTTTGGCGATTATTTTTCAAAATAATTCAATTTACTTTGAAATATTTTCTAAATCTTTTATATTTTCAAGATGATTTTACCAAAAAAAAGTTTTCAATTTTTTCTGAAATATTTTTCTGTGTCTTTTGACATTTTTTCAGGATGATTTTCCCAAAACTACGCAATTTTTTATTTAAATATTTTCTCAGACTCAAAAGTATTATGTTAAAAAAATTCTTTTTTTCTAAAAGTATTTTGTCTTTATATTTTCAACATTATTTTCCCAATAATCGTCATTTTCTTTTAAATATTTTTCTGTTTTTATATTTTTCTAGATTTTCCCATAAATCTGAACATATTTTCTGAAAATTTTTCAGGTTTGAATATTTTCAGGATTATTTTACAAAAATATCTTCAAATATTTCCTGATATATTTTTCTGTGTATTTTTATTTTCAGAATGATTTTAGAAATATAATCCATATTTTTTCTTAAATATTTTCTATGTCTTTAACATTTTGAGGATTACATTTTAAAATTTCATCAAATTTTTCTGAAAAAAAGTCATTGTTCTCTATATTTTCACAATTTTTTTTTTAAAAATTCAATTATTTTCCTTAAATATATTCTTTGCCTTTTATATTTTCAAGATGAGTTTCCAAAAATTCGTCAGTGTTTTCCTTAAATATTTTCTGCCTTAATATTTTGAGGATTATTTTTCAATATATTGAGGATTATCTTCCAAAAATCCTTCAAATTTTCTTCTGAAATATTTTGTCTTTTATATTTTTAGGATGATTTTCTAAAAATTGTCATTTTTTTCTTAAAGAAGTTTTTGCATCCTTAATATTTTTGAGACTATTTTCAATAATAATCTTCAATTAATTTCTTTGATTATTTTCTGTGTCATACTATTTTGTGTCTTATTTTTCAAACAAAATCCTAAATTTTTTTGTAAAATACTTTTATCTTTATCTTTCCAGATGACATTCCCAAAAATCATCAATTTTTACTTACCTATTTTCTGTCTTTTATATTTTGAGGATGATTTTTGAAAAAAATAATTCAAATTTTCTCCTCAAATATTTTGTCTTTAATATTTTAAAGATCGTTTTCCAAAAAAGTCTTTAAATTTTATATGAAATATTTTCTGTCTCTATATTTTCAGGATTATCTTCCCAAAACTCGACTTTTGCTAAATAATTTCCATGTTGTTCAATAATTTTGAGGATTATTTTCAAAGAAAAATCTTAAATTTTTAAAGTACTTTCTATTAATCTTTTATATTTTCAGGATGATTTTCCCAAAAATTGTAATTTTTTTCAATTTATATTTTCTGTGTCTTTAATATGTTCAGAAAGATTTTACTAAAATCTTCAATCATTTTCCTTAAATATTTTCTGTTTTTTATATTTTGAAGATGATTTTACAAAGTCTTCCAATTTTTTTTAATATTTTCTGTCTTTTATGTTTTTAGGATGATTTTATCAAAAACCGTAATTGTTTCCTTAAAGATTTTCTTTGTCCTTTATAATTTAAGAATTATTTTCAAAAAAAAATCTTCAATTATTTTCCTTAAATATTTTTTGTGTCTTTAATACTATGAGGATTATTTTTAAAAAAAACTTCAATTTTTTTTTCTGAAATACTTTGTTTTTTTACTTATTTTTAGGGATGATTTTCAAAAAAAAAATCAATACTTATTTCATTAAAATTTTCTGTGTCTTTAATATTTTTGAGGATTATTTTGAAAAATACAATTTTTTTTTCTGAATATTTCTGCAATTCTCATATTTTTCCACAGTTATTTTCAAAAAATTGTCAAATTTTCCATAAATATTTCCTGTTTTTAAAATATTTTAGCATTATTTTTCCTAAAAACATTTCAAATATTTTTAATAATTTCTTTCTTTAATATTTTTAGGATGATTTTCCAAAAAATATGTCAGGTTTTTTCTTAAGATATTTTCTGTGTTTCAATATTTTGAGGCATTATTTTTTCAAAAACATTCTTCAAATTTTTTCTAAAATACTTTCTGTCTTTATTATTTTCATGATGACTTTCCGTAGAAAATCTTGGCATGTTTTCTGGAAATTTCTTTCATATTTTTAAGATAGTTTTACTCAAAAATTGTTATTTGGCCCTTAAAATATGTTCTCTTGTTGAATATTTTGAGGATTATTTTCCAAAAACATCTTAAATTATTTTCATAAACATTTTCTGTGTCTTTTTAATATTTTAAGGGTCACTATGCAAAATAAACTTACAATTTTTCCTGAAATATTTTCTCTTTCATATTTTCAGGATGATTTTCCAAAAAATTCTCAATTTTTTCCAGAAATATATTCTGTGTCTTTATTCTATGAGTATTATATTTCCAAAGAATCATCAATTTTTCTGTGTCTATAATATTTTGAGGATTATTTTCCGAAAAACATTTCCAAAAATACTTTCCAAAAAATCTTCAAATTTTTTCAGAAACATTTTCTGTTTCTTTATATTTTCAGAACTATCTTCAAAAATCATCAATTTTCTAAAATATTTTCTGTCTTTTTTAGTATTCTGAGGATAATTTTACAAAAAAAAATCTTCAAATTTTCTAAATATTTTTCTGTGACTTATGATTTCAGGATACTTTTTCCAAATAATCGTAATTTTTTCCCCAGAAATATTTTGTGTCTTTATTATTTTAAGCAGTAGTTTCCAAAATAATTCCAAATTCTTATTCCTGTTTTTGGTTTTCAGGATGATTTTTTGAAAAAATTGTCAATTTTTTCCTTAAATATTTTCTGTGTCTTTAATATTTACAAGATTATTTTTCAAAACAATCTTCAAATTTTTGCGAAATATTTTATGTGCCTTTTATTTTGAGGATTTTTTTTTTTCCACAAAATGAAATCATTTTGTTCCTTAACTATTTTCTTTGATTTTAGTATACTGAGGATTATTTGAAAAAAACGTCTTTCAAAATTTATCTGAAATATTGCTGTTTTTTATTTTGAAGATGATTTTCCAAAAATTCTCATTTTTTTTTCCTTAAATTTTTCAGTTTTAGCAATCTATTATTACATGGAAAATCTTCAAAAATTTTTTTTCTGAAATATTTTAGGTCTCCATATATTTTTGGGATGATTTCCAAAATATCTTTTTTTTTCTAAAATATTTGGTGAGTTCTTTAATAATTTTGAGCATTATTTTCCAAAATCTTCAAATTTCTTCTCAAATATTTTCTGTATCTTTTTATGTTTTCAGGATGATTTTTCCAAAATTTCTTTAAATTTTTAATGAAATATTTTCTGTGTTCTTTCATATATGCAGGATAATTTTCCAAATTTGACATTTTTTTCCTTAAATACTTTTTCTGCCTAAAATATTTTCAGAATTTTCAAAAAAACATCTAAAATTTTTTCGAAGTACTTTCGGTGTCTTTTTATATTTTCAGGATAATTTTTTCCCAAAAAAATATTTTTTCCATATATGTTTCCTGTGTCTTCATATTTTCAGAATATTTTACTAAAAAGCCTAAATAAATATCTTCTACTTTTTGTATTTTGAGGATGATTTTCCAAAAGTTTTTCATTTTTTCTAAAAATATTTTCTGTCTTGTATATTTTATGATAATTTCTCAAAAATCATAAATTTTCTTTTAAAGATTTTCTGCCCTTTAATATTTTGAGATGATTTTACAAAACAAATTCAATTATTTTCCAAAAATAATAAATTGAATAATAACACTATAATAATAATAAAAATATTTTCTGTCTTTAATATTTTTGAGAATATTTTGCAAAGCACATAATCTTTGATTTTTTTCTGATATATTTTGAGTCTTTTATATTTTCAGGATAATTTTCCCCAAAATCGTCATTACTTTTCTTAAATATTTTCAGTATGGTTTATATTTTTGAGAATTATTTTGAAAAATCAATTTTTTTTCTGAAATATTTTCTGTATATTTATATTTCAGAATACTTTCCATAAAATCGCCAATTTTTTTTCATAAATATTTTTCTAAGTTTATTATTTTAGCAACCTTCAAAAAAATTTTAAATAATTTCTGGTTTTTTTTTTATATTTTTCAGGATGATTTTCTAGAAAATATCAATTATTTGAGAGATATTTTTCTGTGTCTTTGAGCATTATTTTCTAAAACTCGTCTTCAAAATTTTCCTTAGATATTTTCTGTGACTTCAATATTTTAAGGGTTGTTATGCAAAAAAACCTTCCAACTATTTCCTAAATATTTTGTCTTTTATACTTTCAAGATGATTTTACAAAAAAATTGTCAATTTTTTCCAGTAATATTTTCTTTGTCTTTAATTATTTGAGCATTATTTTTACAAAAGAATATTCAAATTTTTTTCTTTAGTTTTTTTGTGTGTTGTATGTCTTCAGGATGATTTACCAAAAAAATCCTCTGTGTTTTTCAGAGAAATATTTCTGTGTCTTTAAAATGTTTGAGCAACTTTTTTCAAAAAAAAAAAAAAAACTCCAATTATTTTTTAAATAATTTCTGTGTCTTTTATATATTCAGAATGATTTCACTAAAAAAAATTCAATTATTTTTATTGAATATTTCCTGTGTCTTTAATATTTTGAATATTTTAAATTTTCTAGTATTTTCTCTGTCTTTTTTATATTTTCAGGATGATTTTTCCAAAATCATAATTTTTCTTAAATCTTTTCTGTTTCTTTAGTATATTGAGGATTATTTTCAAAAAAAAAAAAATCTTCAATTATTTTGCTTGTTTTAAAATCTTTTTTTAATATTGTTTTATTGGATATATTTCTTTACTTACATTTCAAATGTATTACCCTTCGGGTTTCCTGTCTATAATCCCCATCCCCTTCCCCCATTCAGAGTATTTCCCCCATTGAGTCCCCCTTAGTGCCCTCCATATTCCCCTGCACTGTTGGATCCAAACTTGGCAGGACAAAACTTCCCTTCCACTGATGGCCTAACAAGTCTATTCTCTGCTTTCATATACAGTTGAAGCCCTGGATTCAGTCCATGTATAGTCTTCGGTGATGGTTTTAGTCCTGGAAGATCTGGTTGCGTTGGCATTGTTGTTTTATGTATCGCAAACTCCTTCAACTCTTTCAATATTTCCCCTAATCCCCCCCACCATTGTTCAGGAAATTTTCCCCAGTGCCCATATGTTCAAGACTCTTCCCCACTTTTTCTTCTATTAGTTTGTGTGTATCTGGTTTGATGTGGAGGTCCTTGATCCACTTGGACTTAAGCTTTGTACAGGGTGATAAGAATGGATAGATCTGTATTCTTCTACATGCTGACCTCCAGTTGAACCACACCATTTGTTGAAAATGTTATCTTTCTTCCATCCGATGGTTTTAGCTCCTTTGTCAAAGATCAAGTGACCATAGGTGTGTGGGTTCATTTCTCAGTCTTTAATTCTGTTCCACTGATAGATCTGCCTGTCTCTGCACCAATACCATACAGTTTTTATGACTATTGCTTTGTAATACTGCTTGAAGTGAGGGATGGTGATTCCCCCAGAAGTTTTTTTTATTGTTGAGTATAGTTCGCGCTCTCCTGGGTTTTTTGTTATTCCAAATGAATTTACAGATTGAACTTTCTATCTCTATAAAGAATTGAGTAGGAATTTTGATCGGGATTACATTGAATCTGTAGATTGCTTTCCGGCACAATGGCCATTTTTACTATATTAATCCTGCCAACCCATGAACATGGGAGGTTTTTCCATCTTCTGAGATCTTCAATTTTTTCAGAGACTTGAAGTTTTGTCATAGAGATATTTCCCTTGCTTGGTTAAAGTCACACAAAGATTTTATATTATTTGGGGCTATTAAGAAGGGTGTCATTTCCCTAATTTCTTTGTCTGTTTATCCTTTGAGTAGAAGAAGGCTACTGATTTATTTGAGTTAATTTTATACCCTGACACTTTGCTGAAGGTGTTTATCAGGTTAAGTAGGTCTCTGGTGGAACTTTTGGGGTCACTTAAGTACACTATCATATCATCAGCAAATAGTGATATTTTGATTTCTTCCCTTCTAATCTGTATCCCTTTTACCTCCTTTCACTGTCTGATTGCTCTGGCTAGAACCACAAGTACTATATTGAATAAGTAGGGGAGAGTGGCAGCCTTGTCCTCAGTCCCTGATTTTATTGGGATTGCTTCAAGTTCCTCTCCATCTAGTTTGATGTTAGCTACTGGTTTGCTGTATATTGCTTTTTATTATGTTTAGATATGGGCCTTGAATTCCTATTTTTTCATAAGGGTGTTGAATTTTGTCAAATGTTTTCTCAGCATCTAATGAAATGATCGTAGGTGGTTCTTATCTTTTGAGTTTGTTTTTATAGTGAATTACATTGATGGATTTTTTGTATATTAAACCATCCCTGCATCCCTGGGATGAACCTACTTGATCATGATGGATGATTGTTTGATGTGTTTTGGATTCAGTTTGCAAGAATTTTATTGAGTATTTTTGCGTCAGTATTCATAAGGGGAATTGGTCTGAAGTTCTCTTTCTTTCTTGGGTCTTTGTGTGGTTTCAGTATAAGAGTAATTGTAGCTTCATAGAAGGACTGGTAGTGCTGTCTTTTTCAACTTTGTGGAACAGTTTGTACAGTATTGGTATGAGGTCTTCTATGAAGGTCTGATAGAATTCTGCACTGAACCCATCTGGACTTGGGCTTTTTTTGGTTGGGAGACTTTTAATGACTGCTTCTATTTCTTTAGGAGTTATGAGGTTTTTGAAAATGGTTTATTTGTTCCTGATTTAGCTTCAGTTCCTGGTATCTGTCTAAGAAATTGCCTATTTCCTCCAGATTTTCAAGTTTTGTTGAATATAGGCTTTTATAATAGGATCTGATGATTTTTTTAATTTCTTCAGATTCTGTTATGTCTCCCTTTTCATTTCTGATTTTGTTAATTTGGATACACTATCTGTGACCTCTGGTTGGTATGACTAAGGGTTTATCTATCTTGTTGATTTTCTCAAAGAACCAGCTCCTGGTTTTGTTGATTCTTTGTATAGTCCTTTTCGTTTCTACTTGGTTGATTTCAACCCTGAGTTTGATTATTTCCTGCCTTCTACTCCTCTTGGGTTTATTTATTTCTTTTTGTTCTAGAGCTTTCAGGTGTGCTGTCAAGCTGCTGATATATGCTCTCTCCTGTTTCTTTTTGCAGGCACTCAGAACTATGAGTTTTCCTCTTAGTATCGCTTTCACTGTGTCCCATAAGTTTGGGAATGTTGTATCTTCATTTTCATTAAATTCTAATAAGTCTTTAATTTCTTTCTTTATTTCTTTCTTAACCAAGTTGTCATTGAGTAGAGCATTGTTCAACTTCCATATATACGTGGGCTTTCTGTCCTTATTGTTGTTATTGAAGACCAGTCTTAGTGTGTGGTGATCTGATAGGATACATGGGATTATTTCTATCTTTCTGTATCTGTTGAGGCCTGTTTTGTGACCGATTATATGGTCAGTTTTGGAGACGGTTCCATGAGGTGCTGAGAAGAAGGTATATCCTTTTGATTTAGGATGGAATGTTCTATAAATATCTGTTAAGTCCATTTGGTTCATAACTTCTGTTAGTTTCTCTATGTCTCTGTTTAATTTCTGTTTCCATGATCTGTCCATTGATGAAAGTGGGGTGTTGAAATCTCCTAGTATTATTGTGTGAGGTGCAATGTGTGCTTTGAGCTTTAGTAAGGTTTCTTTTATGAATGTGGTGTCTTTGCATTTGGAGCATAGATATTTAGGATTGAGAGTTCATCTTGTTGGATTTTTCCTTTGATGAATATGAAGTGTCCTTCCTTATCTTTTTTAAAGACTTTTGGTTGAAAGTGAATTTTATTTGATATTAGAATGGCAGCTCCAGCTTGTTTCTTTGGGCCATTTGCTTGGAAAGTTGTTTTCCAGCCATTTACTCTGAGGTAGTGTCTGTCTTTGTCTATGAGGTGTATTTCACGCATGCAGCAAAATGCTGGGTCCTCTTTACCTATCCAGTCTGTTAGTCTATGTCTTTTTATTGGGGAATTGAGTTCGTTGATGTTGAGAGATATTAAAGAATAGTGATTGTTGCTTCCTGTCATTTTCGTTGTTAGAGGTGGAATTATGTTTGTCTCTCTTTTGGTTTCATTGCAAGGAAATTATATTCTTGCTTTCTGTACAGTGTAGTTTCTCTCCTTGTGTTGGAGTTTTCCATCTATTATCCTTTGTAGGGCTGGATTTGTAGAACGATATTGTGTAAATTTGGTTTTGTCATGGAATATCTTGGTTTCTCCATCTATGTTAATTGAGAGCTTTGCTGGATACAGTAACTTTGGCTGGCATTTGTGTTCTCTTAGGGTCTGTATGACATCTGTCCAGGATCTTCTGGCTTTCATAGACTCTGTTGAGAAGTCTGGTGTAATTCTTTCTAGGTCTTTCTAGGTCTGCCTTTATATATGTCACTTGACCTTTTTCCCTTATTGCTTTTAATATTTTTTCTTTGTTTTGTGCATTTGGTGTTTTAACTATTATATGACGGGAGGTATTTCTCTTCTGGTCCAATCTGTTTGGAGTTCTGTAGGCTTCTTTTATGTTTATGGGCATCTCTTTCTTTAGGTTAGTGAAGTTTTCTTCTATGATTTTGTTCAAGATGTTTACTGGTGCTGTGAGCTGGCAGTCTTCACTCTCTTCTATACCTTTTATCCTTAGGTTTGATCTTCTCATTGAGTGTCCTGGATTCCAGTATATTTTGGGCCAGTAGCTCTTTCCCTTTTACATTATCTTTGACAGTTGTGTGAATGATTTCTATGGAATCTTCTGCTCCTGAGATGCTCTCTTCTTTCTCTTGTTTTCTGTTTTATGCTTGTATCTACAGCTCCTTGTCTCTTCCTTAGGTTTTCTATATCCAGGGTTGTCTCTGTTTGTGCTTTCTTTATTGTTTCTATTTCCATTTTCAATTCGTTCATCTGTTTGACTATGTTTTCCTGTAATTCTTTCAGGAATTTTTGTGTTTCCTCTCTAAGGGCTTCTACTTGTTTACTTGTGTTTTCCTGCATTTCTTTAAGGGAGTTCTTTATGTCATTCTTAAAGTCCTCCATCATTATCAAAAAATGTGATTTTAAATCTAAATCTTCCTTTTCTGGTTTGTTTAGATATCCAGTATTTTCTTTGGTGGGAGAACTGGGCTCTGATGATGCCAAGCAGTCTTGGTTTCTGTTGCTTAGGTTCCTGCGTTTGCCTCTAGCCATTGGGTTGTCTCTGGTGTTTGCTTGTCTTGCTGTTTCTGAGAGTGACTTTACCCTGCTATAAACCTCTGTGTCAGCACTCTTGTAGAACTGTTTTCCTGTTTTCTTTCAGCCTTTCCTGAGAACAGGTGCTCTAATTTCAGGTGTGTTGGCATTCCTGGAGACTGTCTTCCAGCTCTAGGTGTGGGCAGGAATCAAAGCGTCCTGCCCCTGATTGCTCGTAGGTCTTTGCACCCAGCGAGCACAGTTGGCACTATGCAATTCTCTCTTGGGTCTGGACTGTGAGCAGACGGTAGTCTCTTCTGCCTTCTCAGGAGTATCCACACTTCTGAGGGTCCAGCTCTCTCTCCCATGTGATTTGGGTTCAGGGAGCTGTTTGGCCAGTTCAGTTCGGTCCTGGGCGCAGACCAGAACCGCAGGTACCAGTGGCTATCTGTTCCTATATCTCTGTGTCCAGAGGTACTGTGCAGTTTCCCCCTTGGAGCAGGGATATGGGCAGAGGTGTGCAGAGTTGGCAGTCTGTCCTGAGGTCTCTGGATGTATGCACTTCTGGGTGGTCAGCTGTCTTCCCCATGAGATTTGGGTCAAAATCTTCAATTTTTATCTAAAACGTTTTTTGTTTCTTTAATATTTTGAGGATTATTTTCCAAAAAAAACTTTTTTTTCTGAAATATTTTCTGTGTTGTTTATCTTTTCAAGATGTTTTTCCCAAAAATCATCAATTTTTTCTTAAATATTTTCTGCGTCTTCAATATTTTGAGCATTATTTTCCAAAAAGATCTTCAATTGTTTTCTAAAATATTTTCTCTGTCTTTAATGTTTTGAGGATAATTTTCCAAAAAATAATCTTCAAATTTTTTCTTTTTTTTAAATAAATTTCACCTCTATTCATTTTTTTAAAAATTTAATCATTTATTATATATAAGTACACTGTAGCTGCCTTTAGATACACCAGAAGAGGGCATCAGATCTCTTTACAGATGGTTGTGAGCCACCATGTGGTTGCTGGGAATTGAACTCAGGACCTCTGGAAGAGTAGTCAGGTGCTCTTAATCACTGAGCCATCTCTCCAGCCCTTCAAATTTTTTCTTAATTTTTTCTGTCTTTTGTATATTCAGGATGATTTTTCAAAAATTTGTTAATATTTCAAGAAATATTTTCTGTTTCTTTAATTCTATGAGCATTATTTTCCCAAAAGTTCTTCAATTTTTTCTTAAACATTTTCTGTCTTTTATATTTTCAAGATTGTTTTCCATTTTTTTCCTTAAATATTTTCTGTGTCTTTAATATTTTGAGGATTATTTTGCAGGAAGCTCTTCAAATTTTTAATGAAATGTTTTCTGAGGATTTTTTATATTTTCAGAATGATTTTCCCAAAAATCTTCAATTTTTTCCTTAAAAATTTATTATGTCTTTAATATTTTGAGGATTATTTTCCATAAAACTTCAATTTTTTCCTGATTTATTTTCTGTGTGTTTTATATTTTCAAGATGATTTTCCCATATTTTTCCTAAAATATTTTCTGTATCTTTAATATTTTGAGAATTATTTTGCAGAAAAATCTAAAAAAATTTTTTCTGAAACATTTTTTGTATCTTTTATAATTTGAGGATTAATTTCCAAAAAGTATAGAAATTTTTTCTGAACTATTTTCTGTGTCTTTTATATTTTGGAATAATTTTTCCCAAAAATCATTTTTTTCTTAAGGATTTTCTGTGTCTTTAATTGTTTGAGGATTATTTTCCAAAACATCTTCAACTATTTTCCTTAAATATTTTCTGTCTCTTCATTATTTTGAGCATTATTTTCCAAAAAAAAAATCTTCAAATTTTCTGAAATATTTTGTGTCTTTTATATTTTCAGTATGATTTTCCTAAGAATCTTCAAATTTTTTCTGAAATATTTTGTGTCTTTATTATTTTGCAGATTATTTAGCAAAAGAAAACTTCAAATTTCTTCAGAAATATTTTTTGTATCTTTATATTTTAAGGATTATTTTCCTAAAATCATTAATTTTTAATATAAATATTTTCTGTGATTTAGGATTCTGTGGGCAATTTTACAAAAAAATTTTTAAATATTTTCTGTGATATATATTTTCAGGATGATTTTCCAAATAATCATCAATTTTATACAGAAATATTTTCTGTTTCTTTAATACTTGAGCATTCTTTTCCAAAAACTTCTTCAAATTTCTCTTTAAATATTTTCTGTGTCTTTTGTTTTAAGAATGATTTTACTAAAAATTCCCCCATGTTTTTCAGAAATATTTTTAGTCTTTAATATTTTGAGAAATATTTTCCAAAAAAAATCTCAAATTATTTCTTAAATAATTTTTGTGTCTTTTCGATTTTCAAAATCAGCTTACTAAAAATACAGTTTTTTCAAGAAATTTATTCTGTGTTATTAACATTTTGAGGATTATTTACTTGAAACATATTGAATATTTTTCTATTTTTTTTGTCTTTTATATTTTCAAGATTATTTTCCCAAAAATCTTGAACTTTTTTTGCAGTATTTTTTGTGTTTTCATATTTTGTTAGGATTATTTACCCAAAAATCATCAATTTTTTTCCTTAAATATTTTCCAAGTCTTTAATATTTTGAGTATTATTTCCCAAAAAAAATCTTCAAATTTTCTCTGAAATATTTTCTGTATTTTTATATTTTCAGAATAATTTTCCTTAAAATTTTTTATTTATTTCTGAAATGTTTAGTGTGTATTTTATGTTTTTAGGACAATTTTCCATAAAATAGTCAATTTTTCCTTAAATATTTTGTGTGTCTTTAGTATTTTGAGGATTATTTTACTGAAAAATCTCCAATTTTTTATGAAATATTTTGTGTCCTTTGTATTTTCAGGATTATTTTACCAAATACCATCAATTTTTTTCCTTAAATATTTTCTGTTTCTTTATTTTCAGGATAATTTTCCTGAAAATTGTCCATTTTTTTTCTTAAATATTTTCTGTCTTTAATATTTTGAGGATCACTTTCCAAAAGTTGTCAATTTTTTCTGATATATTTTCTGTGTCTTTTATATTTTCAAGATTATTTTCCAAAAATCTTGAATATTTTCTGACATATTTCCTGTTTTTATATTTTTTAGGATTATATTCCTAAAATTTGTTTTTTTTTTCTTAAACGTTTTCTAGGTCTTTAATATATTGAGGATTATTTCCAAAATATGCATCATTTTTTACATTAAATGTTTTCTGCGTCTTTTATATTTTCAGGATAATTTTGTGCCTTAATATTTTGAGGGTTAGTTTCTAAAAGAAAGGCTTCACACTTTTTTTGATATGTTTTCTGGGTCTTTAATATTTTGAAGGTTATTTTCCAAAGGAAAAAAATCTTCAATTCTTTTCTGAAATGTTTTCTGTGTCTACTAGATTTTCAGGATGATTTTTCAATAATCGTCAATTTTTTTCCTTAAATATTTTTGTGTCTTTAATTTTGGAGACTATTTTCTTTAAAAAATCTTCAAATATTTTTTGAAATATTTGCTGCTTTTATACTTTTGGATTATTTTTTGTCAAGACTTTAAATGTTTTTGTCTTTAATATTTTAATTTTTTTTCCAAAAAAAAAAATTGTTAAATTTTTTCTCCTATATTTTCTGTGTCTTTTATATTTTTAGGATTATTTTCCCAAAATCGTCAATTTATTTCCTTAATATTTTTAGTGCCTTTTATTTTTTCAGGGTTATTTTCCTGAAATATCTTCAATTTTTTCTGAAAAGTTTTCTGTTTCTTTTTTATTTTCAGGATGATTTTCCATAAAATCCTCAATATTTTTCCTTAAATATATTCTGTGTCTTTAATATCTTGAGGATTGTTTTCCAACAAAACATTAAAATGTTTTTGGATATATTTTCTGTGTCTTTTATATATTCAGTATGATTTTCCAAAAACACTTCAATTTTTTTCTGATAAATTTCCTTGTCTTTTATATTTTCTGGATGATTTTCCATAAAATCATCAATTTTTTCTTAAATATTTTCTGTGTCTTTCATATTTTCCAGATTTTCCCCCTCAAATTCTTGACTTTTTTCTGAAATATTTTCTGTTTTTTATAATTTTTAGGACTATTTCCCCAAAAATGGTCAATATTTCCTTAAATATTTCCTATGTCTTTAATATTTGAAGGAATTTTTTTTTAAGATTTATTCATTTATTATATATAAGTACACTGTAGCTGTCTTCAGATACACCAGAAGAGGGCATCGGATCTCTTTACAGATGGTTGTGAGCCACCATGTGGTTGCTGGGAACTGAACTCAGGACCTCTGGAAAAGTAGTCGGGTGCTCTTAACTGCTGAGCCATCTCTCCAGCCCTTGAAAACTTTTTTTTAATCTTCAATTTTTTTCTTACATATTTTCTGTGTTTTTTATATTTTCAGGATTATTTTCCAAAAACTGTTCAATTCTTTTTCCTCAAATAGTTTCTGTGCCTTTAATATTTTGAGGATTATTTTAAAGAAAATCTACACCCTTTTTTCTGATATAATTTCTGTGTCTTTTTATTTTTCATTGTTGATTTTCCATTTAAAAAAGCAAATTTCTTTCCATAAATATTTTCTGTATCTTTAATATTTTGAGGATTGTTTTCTTAAACTATCTTGAATTTTCTTCTCAATTTTTTTGCTTTGTTTTTCAAATTTTTTGCAATGCTTTCTGTGTCTTTTATATTTTAAACATTATTTTGTAAAACGACTTCAATTTTTTTGAAATATTTTCTGTGTCTTTTATATTTTCAGGATTATTTTCCTAAAAAAAAACTTCACATTTTTTTATAATTTCTGTGTCTGTTTTATTTTCCGTATGGTTATCTAAAATGATCTCCAATTTTTTTCTGAAATATTTTCTCTGTCTTTTCTATTTTGAGGAGTATTGTTCATGGAAATCTTCATATTTTTCAAGAAAGTTTTCTGTGATTTTTATATTTTCAACATTATATTACAAAAATTCTTGAAAGTTTTTATAGAATATTTTCTGTGTCTTTTATATTTTCAGGATGATTTTCCCAAAAAATCCTCAATTTTTTCCTTAAACATTTTCTATCGTTAATATTTTTAGGATTATTTTCCAAAAAATTGTCAAATATTTTCTGATATGTTTTCTGTGTCTTTTATATTTTCACAATGATTTTCCAAAACATAATCAGTTTTTTTCCTGAAATATTTTCTCTGTCTAATATTTAGAGGATTACTTTCCAAAAAAAATTTCAAATTTTTTCTGAAATATTTTCTCTGTCTTTTATATTTTCAGGGTGATTTTCCAAAACAGCGTCAATTTTTTC
This sequence comes from Rattus rattus, assembly GCF_011064425.1. NCBI lineage: Eukaryota > Metazoa > Chordata > Mammalia > Rodentia > Muridae > Rattus > Rattus rattus. Next base: position 14,953,997 of record NC_046169.1, on the reverse strand, counting down.
CTTAAGTGCTTTCTATGTATTTAATATTTTGAGGATTATTAGCCAAAAATATCTTCGATATTTTGCCTTAAATATTTTCTGTCTTTAATATTTTGAGGATTATTTTTCCAGAAAAAGTCACATTTTTTTCTGATATACTCTCTGTGTCTTGTACCTTTTCAGGATTATTTCCTGAAAAAATTGTCACTTTTTCCCTTAAATATTTTCTGTACGCTTTATATTTTCAAGATTACTTTTATGAAAATCGTCACTTTTTTCCTTAAATATTTTAATTTTAATTTTGGTGGTTTATTTTCAAAAAAATCTTCTTTTATATTTTTAGGATGATTTTTTCCAAACATCATCAATTTTTTTCTTCAAAATTTTGAGGATTATTTTCCTCAAAAACCTTGAATTTTTTTCTGAGTTTCCGTGTTTTTTTATGTTTTCAGTGTGATTTTACTAAAAATCATCAATTTTTTCCTTAAATATTTTATGTATCATTAATATTTTGAGGTTTATTTCCCAAAACAACCGTCAAATTTTTCCTGATATATATTCTGTATCTTTTATATTTTCAGGATAATTTTTCCCAAAATAATAAATGTTTTTCTGAAATATTTTCTAAGTCTTTTACATTTTCAGGATTATTTTACCAAAAATCGTCAACTGTTTTCATTAAATATTTTCTGTGTTTTTAGATTTTCAGGATCATTTTCCCAAATATCGTCAATTTTTTTCTTTTATTTTGTGTCTTTTATATATTCAAAAGTATTTTCTTGAAAAACCTTTAATTTATTCTGAAAAGTCTTGTCTTTTCTATAATAAGGATAATTTTCCATAAAATCATCAATTTTTTTCAATAAATATTTTCTGTCTTTAATATTTTGAGGATTATTTTCATGAACGATTTCCTGGGTCTTTTATGTTTTCAGGATGATTTTCCTGAAAATCATCAATTTTTACCTTAAACATTTTCTGTGTCTTTAATATTCTTAGGATTATTTAAAAAAAAAGAACCTTCAAATATTTTTTTGAAATATTTTCTTTTTCTCATATATTCAAGATTATTTTCCCAAAAATCTTGATTTTGTTTTGAAATATTTTCTGTGTCTTTTATATTTTCAGGATTATTTGCCAGAAAACTCTTGATTTTTTTTCTGAATACTTTCCTGTGTATTTTATCTTTCAGTATGAATTTTGCAAAAATCGCCATTTTTTCCTTAAATATGTTCTGTGTCTTTAAAATTTTGAGTATTATTTTCCCAAAAATTTTAATTTTTTCCTTATTTTGTGTCTTTTGTATGTTCAGTATTCTTTTCCTAAAAAAATCTTGAATTTTTTCTGAAATGTTTTGTGTGTTATATTTTCAACATAATCGTCAAATTTTTTCCTTAAATATTTAATGTCTTTAATCTTTGTGAATAATTTTCCAAAATATTTTTTAAATTTTTGGATATATTTTCTGTGGCTTTTATAATTTCAGGATGATTTTCCTAAAACATCGTCAATTTTTTCCTTAAATATCTTCTGTGTCTTTAATATCTTAAGGATTATTTTCACAAAAAATATTGAATTTTTTCAGAAATATTTTTGTGTCTTTTATATTTTCAGAATAATTTTCCAAAAAGTCATCAATTTTTTTCCTTAAATATTCCCTGTGCATTTAATATTATGAGAAATATTTTCCAGAAAATTCTTCAATTTTTTTCTGATATATTTTCTTTGCCTTTTATATTTTGAGGATGATTTTCCCAAAAATCATCAATTTTTATCTTAAATATTTTCTTTGTCTTTTATTCATATATTCCAAAAAAACTTCAAATTCTTTTTGAAATAATTTTATGTCTTTAATATTTGGGTATTATTTTCAAAATATTTTCAAAGTATTTTCTTTTTTTTCTTTATTAAGTATGGTATTTCTTATTTACATTTGATTGTTATTCCCTTTCCCGGTTTCAGCCAACATCCCCTGACCCTCCCCTCCCTTCTATGGGTGTTCCCCCTCCCAATCCTCCCCCCATTACCGCCATCCCCCCAACAATCACGATCACTGGGGGTTCAGTCTTAGCAGGACCAAGGCCTTCCCCTTCCACTGGTGCTCTTACTAGGCTATTCATTGCTACCTATGAGGTTGGAGCCCAAGGTCAGTCATATGGATAGTCTTTGGGTGAAGTGGCTTGGTCCCTGGAGCTCTGGTTAGTGTCATTGCCATATCAGTGATGCATACCATGTGTGTTTTTTCTGTGATTGGGTTACCTCCTCAGGATGATATTTTCAGTTCAACCATTTTGCCTATAATTTCATAGAAATTAATTTTTTGATACTGAGTAACATTCCATTGTGTAGATGTACCACATTTTCTGTATCCATTCCTCTGTTGAAGGGCATCTGGGTTCTTTCCAGCTTCTGGCTATTATAAATAAGGCTGCTATGAACATAGTGGAGTACGTGTCCTTGTTATATGTTGGGGCATCTTTTGGGTATATGCCCAAGAGAGATATAGCTGGATCCTCAGGTAGTTCAATGTCCAATTTTTTGAGGAACCTCCAGACTGATTTCCAGAATGGTTGTACCAGTCTGCAATCCCACCAACAATGGAGGAGTGTTCCTCTTTCTCCACATCCTCGCCAGCATTTGCTGTCACCTGAGTTTTTGATCTTAGCCATTCTCACTGGTGTGTGGTGAAATCTCAGGGTTGTTTTGATTTGCATTTCCCTTATGACTAAAGATGTTGAACATTTCTTTAGGTGTTTCTCAGCCAAGTGGCATTTCCTCAGCCTTCTGAATTCTTTGTTTTCGCTCTAACCCCATTTTAAAAGGGTTAAATCATCCTTACTGCATACCTGGGATAAACCTACTTGATCATAATTGGATGATTGTTTTGATGTGCTCTCCGGATTCGGTTTTTGCCAGAATTTTTGTTAGGTATTTTTTCGTCGATGTTCATAAGGGAATTGGTCTGAAGTTCTCTTTCTTTTGTTGGATCTTTATTATGGTTTGGGTATAAGGTAATTGGTGGCTTCATGGGAGGAATTGGTGAGTGCTCCATCTGTTTTCAATTTTTGTGGAATAGTTTGGATAGTATTGGTATGAGGGTCTTTATGAGGTCTGAAAGAATTCTGCACTAAACCCATCTGGACCTGCATTTCTTTTTCCTTGGGAGACCTTTAATGACTGCTTCTATTTCGTTTAGGAGCTATGGGGTTCTTTAAAATGGTTTTATCTGTTCTGGTTTAACTTGGTGCTGGTGTCTGTCTAGGAAATTGTCCATTTCTGCAGATTTTCTAATTTCCAATGAATATAGGGTTTTGTAAGTAGGATCTGATGATTTTTTTTGAATTTCCTCTGATTCTGTAGTTATGTCTCCTTTTCATTCTGATTTTGCTGGGTGAGGATGTGGAGGAAAGAGGAACACTCCTCCATTGTTGGTGGGATTGCAGACTGGTACAACCATTCAAAATCAGTCAGAAAAAATTGGACATTGAACTACTGAGGACCCAGCTATACCTCTCTTGGGCATATACCCAAATGAATGCCCAGCATATAACAAGAACACCTGCTCCACTACGTCCATAGCAGCCTTGTTATAATAGCCGAAGCTGGAAAAAGAACCCAGATGCCCTTCAACAGAGGAATGAATACAGAAATGTGGTACATCTACAATGGAATACTACTTAGCTATCAAAAAAATGACTGTAAAATTCATGGCAAATGGTTGGAACTGGAAAATATCATCCTGGTGAATGTAATCTGAAAAAAACACATGACGGTATGCACTCGATGATAAAAATGGCTAATAACAAATGCTTGGTGCCTAGATGCACAGAAACATGAAACTCAAGGCGGATGAGTCAAAATGTGAAGCTTCCTCCTTCTTTAAAAGGGGAACAAGAATACCCTTGGCAGGGAATAGAGGCAAAGATTAAAACAGGGCAGAAAGAACGCACCCATTCAGAGCCTGCCCCACATGTGACTGATACATATACAGCCACCCAATTAGATAAGATGGATGAAGCAAAGAAGTGCAGGCCGACAGGAGCCTGGATGTAGATCTCTCCTGAGAGACACAGACAGAATACAACAAATACAGAGGCGAATGCCAGCAGCAAACCACTGAACTGAGAATGGGACCCCCACTGAAGGAATCTTAGAAAGGACTGGAAGAGCTTGAAGGGGCTTGAGACCCCATATGAACAACAATGACAACCAACCAGAGCTTCTAGGGACTAAGCCACTACCCAAAGGCTATGCATGGACTGACCCTGGACTCTGACCTCATAGGTAGCAATGAATAGCCTAGGAAGAGCACCAGTGGAAGGGGAAGCCCTTGGTCCTGCTAAGACTGAACCCTCAGTGAACGTGATTGTTGGGGGGAGGCGGTAACAGGGGGAGGATGGGGAGGGAAACACCCATAAAGAAGGGGAGGGGGAGGGGTTAAGGAAAGTTGGTCCGGAAACCGGTAAAGGGAATAACATTCGAAATGTAAATAAGAATTACTCAAGTTAATAAAAAAAAAATATATTGTGGATTCTTTTCAAAGAAAATCTTCAATTTTTTTCTGATATATTTTCTGTGTCTTATATATTCAGGATGATTTTCCCAAAATTTGTCAATGTTTATAATGGCATATTTTCTTGTCTTTTATATTTGGAAGGTTATCTCCCAAAAAAACTTCGCATTTTTTTATATGTTTTCTTTGCCTTTTTTATTTTCATGATGATTTTACCGAAAAGTGTCAATTTTTTTCCTTAAATAATTTCTGTCTTTAATTTTGGGGAATTATTTTCAAAAAAATCTTCAATTGTTTTCTGAAATTTTTATTGTGTGTTTTGTGTTCAGCATGATTTCCCAAAATATTATCAATGTCTTCCTTAAATATTTTCTGTGTCTTTAAATTTTGTGGATTATTTTACGAAAAGAATCTTCATTTTTTTCTGAAATATTTTCTGTGTCTATTATATTTTGAGGATGATTTTCTGAAACATCATCATATTTTTCCTGAATATATTGTGTCATTTATATATTCAGAATTATTTTCTTGAAAAACGTTGAATTTTTTTCTCAAAAATTTGCTGTTTTTTATACTTTCAGGATGATTTTTCCAAAACTTCGTCCCTTTTTTCCTTAAATATTTTCTATCTCTTTAATATATTGAGTATTATTTCCCAAATAATTTTCAATATTTTTCTGTACCATCTCTGTGTCTTTAATATTTTAGGATAATTTTCCCAGAAATTGTCAATCTTTTCCTTAAACATTTTTGTTATTTTTAATATTGTGAGGATTATTTTCCAAAAAAAACTCATCAAACTTTTCTGAAATACTTCAATATTTTTAGGATTGTTTCCACAAAAATTTTGAATTTTTTTCTGAAATATTTTCTGTGTCTTTAATATTTTTAGGATTATTTTACAAAAATATTTTTCTATTTTTTATGAAATATTTTCTGTCTTTTATATTTTCAGGATTATGTTTTCAAATATTATCAATTATTTCCTTTAATATTTTATGTGACTTAAAGTTTTGGTGATTATTTTCAAAAAAAAAAAAAAAATCTGGGGTTGGGGATTTAGCTCAGAGGTAGAGTGCTTGCCTAGCAAATTACCAAAGGCCCTGAGTTCGGTCCCCAACTTGAAAAAAAAAATCTTCAAAATTTTTTCTGAAACTTTTTGTGTCCTTAACATTTTGAGAATTATTTTTGAAGAAGATCTTTAAATTTTTTCTGTATCTTTTATATTTTCAGGATGATTTTCCAAAAAAAGTCTTCATATTTTTTTCAAAATATTTTCAGTGTCTTTAATATTTTGATGCGTATTTTCCAAAAATACCTTCAATTTTTTTCTGAAATATTTTCTGTGTCTATTATATTTACTGGATGATTTTCCCAAAAATCGTCAATTTTTCCTTAATATTTTCTTTGTCTATTATGTATTCAGGATTACTTCCCTGAAAAATATTGAACTTTTTCTGAAATGTTTTCTGTGTCATGTATTTTAAGAATGATTTTCCCAAAAATCATAATTTTTTCCTTAAATATTTTCTATGTCTTCTCTATTTTTAGGATGATTTTTCATAAGATCATCATTTTTTCCATAAATATTTTCTGTCTTTAATATTTGAGGATTATTTTTCTGAAAAATCCTCAAATTATTTCATTAAATATTGTCTCTGTCTTTAATATTATGAGGATTAGTTTCCTGAAAAAACCTGTTAAATTTTTTCTGATATATTTTTCTTTAATAGTTTCTATATTTTTAATATTTTGAGAATTATTTTCCAAAATATCATCAAACTTTTTCTGATATATTTTTATGCCTTTTATATTTTCAGAATAATTTTACCAAAAATAGTAAATTTTATACCTGAAACATTTTCTGTGTTTTAATATTTTGAGGATTATTTTCCCCAAAAACCTTCAAATTTTTTCTTATTTTCTTATCTTTTATATTTTTTGGGTGATTTCCCAAAAATCATCCATTTTTTCTAAAATATTTCCTATTTCTTTAATGTTTTCAGGATGATTTTTCCAAAATGGTCAATTTTTGTCCTGAAGTAGTTCATGTTTTTTTAATATTTGGGGACTATTTTCTTTAAAAAAATTATTTTTTTAAAAATATTTTCTGTCTTCTATATTTTCAGGATTATTTTTCAAAAAAATCATCAATTTTTTTTTCTTAAATATATTCAGTGTCTTCAATATTTTAGGAGTATTTTCTAAAAAAATCTTCAAATATTTTCTGATTTGTTTTCTGAGTCTTTCATAGTTTCAGGGTTTTTTTAATTGTCAATTTTTTCTTAATATTTTGCGTCTTAAATTTGAGGATTATTTTCCAAAAAGTATCTTAAAATTTTTCTTTAAATATTTTCTGTGTCTTTTGTACTTTTAGAATGATTTTACCAAAAAGCATCATATTTTTCCTTAAATATTTTTTACTTTAATATTTTGAAGATTATTTTCCAAAAAAATTCTTTGAATTTTCTCTTAAATATTTTCTATGTTTTTAATGTTTAAAGGATGACTTTCCAAAAAACTGTCATTTTCTTCCCTCAATATTATCTGTTCCTTAAATATTTTGAGGATTATTTTCCAAACGAATTTTCAATTTTTTTCTGAAATATTTTCTGTGTCTTTTATATTTTCATGATTATTTTCCTGAAAAATCTCGAATTTTTCTGAAATATTTTCTATGATTTTTATATTTTCAGGATATTTTCCCAAAAGGGAATCTACATTTTTTTCTTCAATATTTTCTCTGTCTTTAATATTTTGCAGGTTACTTCAAGAAATTAAAAATTTTTCTTGAAAAATGTCTTTGTCCTTTAAGTTTTCACAATGATTTAAAAGTTCAATTATTTTTTCACTTAAATATTTTTCTGTCTTTCATGTATTCAGGATGATTTTCCCAAAATAACTTCAAATTTTTTATGAACTATTTTCTGTTTTCTTTAATGTTTTTCACATGATTTTTAAAATATGTCAATTTTTAATCCTAAATATTTTTCTGTTTTCTTTATTATTTTGAACTCTTTTTCTTTAAAAAGTTTCAATTTTTTTAAATATTTTCTGTCTTTATATTATCAATATTATTTTCAAAACAATCGTCAAGTTTTTTCCTTAAATATTTTTGTGACTTCAATATTTTCTAAAAAACTTCCAAATATTTTTCTGTTTATTTTCTCTCATTTATATTTATGATTTTTTCAAAAAAAATCGTCATTTTTCATAAAAATTTTATGTCTTTTGATTTGGGATTTTTTTTTTCTTAAATAGTCTTTTTTTTTTTTTTGTATTTTAGAATCATTTTTTTACCAAAAAAATTTTCAAGAAAATTCCTTATTTTCTTAAATGCTTTTTTATCTACTTTTTTTCAGAATGATTTTTTCAAAAATATTTTAATTTCTCTTAAATATTTTTGTTTCTTCCAATATTTTGACAATTATTTTCTAAAAGTATCTTAGTTATTTCTGAAAATATTTTCATAATTTTATTTTTCAGAAAGATTTTTTCTAAAATTGTCATTTTTTACTATATCTTTTAATATTTTGAGGATTGATTATTTTTCCAAAACAAATATTCTAATGTTTTTCTAAATACTTTCTGTCCTCAATATTTTGGGGATTATTTTTTAAAAAAATCTTCAAATTTTTCCTGAAATGCTTTCTGTGTCTTTTAACTTTTCAAGGTTATTTTACCAAAAATCATCAATTCTTCCATAAATATTTTCTGTGTCTTTAATATTTTCAGGATTATTTTTTCAAAAAGTAGTCAATATTTCCTAAAATATTTTCTGTTTTTAATATTTTGAGTATTATTTTCTAAAAAAAATCTTGAAAATTTTTATTAAATACATAGTCTTTAATATTTTCAGGATGATTTTAACAAAGAACATCAATTATTCCATAAATATTTTCTGTCTTCAATATTTTGAGAATTATTACCCATAAAAACTACAAATATTTTAAAAATATTTTCTGTGTCTTTAACATTTTCAAGATTATTTCCCAAACAAATCTTCAAATTTTTTCTGAAATATTTTCTGGTTCTTGTATATTTTCAGGATGATTTTTCAATAATATGATTTTATTTTTCTTAAATATTTTCTCTCTTTAATATTTTCTGAAAAAAATTTAATTTTTTAAAAAATATTTTGTTTCTTTTATCATTTTAAGATTATTTTTCAAAAATCTTCAATTATTTCTTAAATATTTTCTCTCTAAAATTTTGAGCACTATTTTCCAAAAACATCTTCAAATATTTTCTTAAATATTTTCTGTCTCTTATAACTTCAGGATGAGTCTCACAAATACCGACATTTTTCCTTTACATATTTTCTGCATCTCTAATATTTTGCGAATTATTTTCCAAAAAAATCTTCAATGTTTTTTCTGAAATATTTTCTGTATTTTTATATTTTCAGGATTATTTTCCAAAAAATAGTCAATATTCCTTAAATATATTCTGTATCTTTAATTCTATGACCATTATTTTCCCAAAAAATTTCAATTTTTTTCAGAATTATTTTTGTCTTTAATGGATGATTTTTCCAAAACTCAACAATTTTTCTTACATAATTTCTGTGTCTTTTATATTTTGAGAATGCTTTTTTAAGAAACTTCCACTATTTTCCTAAATATTTTGTGTCTTTAATATTTTGAGGATTATTTTACAAAAAGAAATGGAAATTTCTTCTGAAGTATTTTCTATGCTTTTATATTTTCAGTATTATTTTCCAAAAAAATTGTCAATTTTTACTTAAATATTTTCAGAATTATTTGTTTTTTAAAATCTTCAAATTTTTCTGCAATTCTTGCTTTGTCTCTTATATTTTCAGGATTCTTTTCATAAATGTCAACACTTTTTTCCTTAACTATTTTCTTTGTCTATAATATATTGAGCATAAATTTCCAAAAAAAATCTCCAAAATTATTTTCTGAAATATTTGTGTGTTTTATAGTTTGTGCATGATTTTCCAAAAAATCTTCAAATTTTTTCTGAATTATTTTCTATGTCTTTTATATTTTCACATATTCTGGAGATATTTTAGTGTCTTTAATATTTTTAGGATATATTCCAAGAAAATCTTCAACTTTTTTCTGAAATATTTTGTTTCTTTTATATTTTTAGAATCATTTTACCAAAAAAATCTTCGACTATTTTCCTTAAATACTTCCTTTATCTTCAATATTTCAAGATTATTTTCCAAAAAGTTCTCCAAATTTTCTTAAATGTTTTCTGTGTATTTTATATTTTCAGAACGATTTTCCAAAAAATCTTCAACTTATTCTGGAAATATTTTCTGTGTCTTAAATTCTTTGAGCATTATTTCCCAAACTATCTTCGATTTTTTCATAAATATATTCTTTGTGTTTTATGTTTTGAGGATGATTGTCCAAAAAAAAATCTTCAAATTTCTTCTGAAGTATTTTCTTTGTTTTTTATGTATTCAGGATAATTTTTCCAAAATCGTCATTTGTTTCCTTAAATATTTCCTGTGTTTTTACTATTTTGAAGATTATTTTCCAAAAATAAAAAATCTTCAAATTTTTTTCTGAAATATTTTACTGTATCTTTTATATTTTCAGGATGATTTTCCCAAAAATTGTCATTTTTTTTCCTAAAATATTTTTTGTTCTTAATATCTTTAATAGCTATTTGCAAAAAATATCTTCAATTTTTTTCTTAATTATTTTCTGTGTCTTTTACATTTTCAGGATGATTTTCCAAAAATCGTCAACTTTTCCAAAATATTTTCAGTGTTTTTAATATTTTGAAGATTATTTTCAAAAGAATCAATTTTCTGAAATATTTTGTCTCATATTTTGAGAATGATTTCCCCAAAATTGTCATTTTTTCCTTAATTTCTGTATCTTTAATATTTTGAGGATTATTTTCCAAAAAAGTCTTCAATTATTTCCTTAAATATTTGCTTCTTCTTCAATATTTTGAGAAATATTTTCCTAAAAATCTTCAAATTATTTCTTAAATGTTTTCTGTGTCTTTTACATTTTCAGAATGATGTTACTAAAAAACTTCGATTATTTTCCTTAAACATTTTCTATGTCTAAATATTTTGAAAAATATTTTCCAAAAAAGCTTCTAATTTTTTGCTGAAATATTTTCTGTGTCTTAAACATTCTCAGGTTGATTTTCTAAAAAAATCTTCAAAATTTTTTTGAAATATTTTTGTCTTTTTTATTTTCAAGATGATTTTTTCGAAATATCGTCATTTTTGTCCTTAAATATTTGCAAATAATATGTCTTTAATATTTACAGTATTATTTTCCAAAAAAAATTCTAATGTTTTCTAAAATATTGTCTCTAATATTTAGAGGATTATTTTAGAAAAAAATCTTCAAATTTTTTCTGAAATACAGTCTGTATCTTTTATCTTTTAAAAATTATTTTACCAAAAATCATCAATAATTCCATAAATATTTCCTGTGTCTTTAATCTTCCTGAGAATTATTTTCTAAAAATCTTTGAATTTTTTTCTGAAATATTTTGTGTCTTTTATATTTTCAGGATGATTTTCCAAAAAATCTTAAATTGCTTCTGAAATATTTCTGTATCTTTTGTATTTGTAGAATAATTTTATAAAACCCTTTAATTTTTTTCTGAAATATTTACTGCATCTTTTATATTTTCAGGATTATTTCTAATACATCTTCAAATTATACTGAAATATTTGTGTGTAGTTTATATTTTCAGGGGGATTTTTCCAAAAAAAATCTTCAAATTTCTT
>NC_046169.1:14752807-14942672 GCF_011064425.1 Rattus rattus | reverse complement strand
CTACACATGTATGTAAAAATACAAAAGCAAGACCTAATGCATATGTCAAGATGTATGTATGTCATAATATGCTTCAAATTTCATCCTAGGTGATAAGTACCTTTGCTGGCAAGGGACAGTGACAGTGTTTTGACAGTATGGAGAATGTGAAGTTTGGATTGCCATGAATTCATATTGACAAGGGAAGATGCAGAAACAAGCTGAAAGTCACCTAACCATTGTTATGCAGCTGCATTTAGAGTTGGCTAACATGTTTTCTGCCTGACACTGAATTCAACCTTATTAATTACACCCTTCCTTGTTACATCATATCCTTTCATTCTTTCTTCTAATATATTATTTTTTCAAAAATTTCTTTGCAAATATGTCACCAGACAACTCAATGCACACATAGAGTTAAATTTATATGCATGCAAATTGAAGTTATATTAATTTTAAAGTTCGGAAAGACCTCAAAATCACAAGTCATCTGGGCATGAGCAAGTGGTTACAAAACATTCATCAAAACATTATGGTCTAAACAAGACAGATGTATGTTAATACTTTTGCTTGTCTAAATTGAGTGTATTTGCTTCTCCAGTTTGTTGAGCTCATCTGAATATGATTGTACAGAGCTTTAAAAATGCTTCTCCATATTCAATGTTAATTTTTCTTACAGTTCTAAAATGCATATGTATAATCTCAAATGCTATTTCCTAGTAATTTTACAATAATTTCTATATGCAGTTGACACCAAATATTCAAATCAGTATTTTTCATTATTCAACAAATGTCAATTCACAAATTTAATGATACCCATTTGAAATCCAAAGTCGTCAATACATCTTTTCTCTTTTACTCTACATATCTATCAGATTTCAACATAATATTTCTGATGAAAATTTCGTCAATTACACATTGCCACTTGCAGAGACTCTCATCATTGCTCTTAATTCAGTAGACACAAGTATTCATCCATTGTTTTGTTCCATATATTTAATTTAGATATCCCATTTTAGTGATCAGGCTCAGTGTCCCTTTAAATTTTTTGTCTTCAATTCTCTAAACTATTAAAATTTCAGGTTTATCAAAAACTTTTCTGCTTCAATTATTTCCTAGGTCAAGTTAATCTTCAGGACTTGGCTAAAAAGTACACAGAACAAGTAATGACAGTAATCTAAACTTCCTGAAACTCTTGGCCCAAAAAGACTTGGTTGAATGGCCAGTGCCAGAGAAGTTGTTCCTAACAGATACCAAAGCTATTATCTAGTCATGCAATGACCATTATTATTTTCCAGAAATATTTGCCACAGTTATATTTTAGGAGAAATGTGGTATAAAATGTTAAATAAGACAAGGATATTAGAAAGAGGAATGCCATTTGTATACTTGAATTTCAGAATGTATTATTGAAGTAGACTTTGTTCACACAGCCAATACTATGTCATGAGGTGCGGTTCACACTCATTTCACAAACAACAGTTATTATCACATTTTTCCAATACAAATCATTACAGGGAAGGGTCCTCCTGGATTCTCACTAAAAACTCAGTCATTTGGCATGCTCTTTTCTTTTTTCCCAAAAATGAAATTTGAAATAAAGAGTTATAGATTATAGTTGAATATTTTTTACACACACTAAAACATGTCCTCTCATTTAACACCCTTACTACTTTGTGAACATCATATATTTTGTTTTTAAAAAGTGAAGTATATTAACTCTTTAAAAACCAAATGATATACTAGTACAAATCTTACAGTGGCATAAATGCAATAAATACTTCTGAGAGTTGTGATACTGAGAACTCTCTTTCATGAAATATGGAACCTGTAAGATGAATTTTACTTTGTATTCTCACACTTGAATATGAGAAAGACTTTAAACAGATATTCCCACATGTAAGTTTATAAGTACAGGCCATTCCTGTCTGCATCTTTACCCAGAGTTAAGTCTGTCTAACATACCTCTAGATCCAAAACATGCCTAGAGAGAGTAGGTCTCTGAAAAGCACTCTCAGCTCTAAGCTCACAAGTGAGACCCCACTTTTGCTTGACTAACTGTCCAAAGAGGGACCCACCAGGAGTCACAGGACACAAAAACCAAGGACTAGTCTGGGACAGGACTTTTCAGTCTCCATCTGATCACAGACCTAAAGATGTTGTCCCACAGCCCTTTGGACCCAATCCATACCCAGAAAGAACTGGTCACCCAGGAGAGATCTCACTCTAAAGATCACAGGCCCACTAAAAGGACACACTCAAGTCAGAGACAGCAAGACCATCTAACATCCCTGACAACAAGATGATCAGAGGAAAATGCAAGAACCTAAGTAACAGAAGCCAAAACCTCTGGTACCAGCCACACCCAGTTCTCTCACCAAAGCAAGTACTGGATACCCTAAGACACTGAAAATGCAAGATTTGGATTTAAAATAACATAAATAATTCCCTTAAAGAAATACAGGAGAATACAGGTAAACAAGCAAAGGCCTTTAAAGAGGGAACAGAGAAATCTCTTAAAGAGTTACAGAAAAACACAACAGAACAGGTAAAGGAACTAAACAAAACCATTCAGGATCTTAAAATGGAAATAAAAACAATTAGAAGTCACAAAGAGAAACAGTCCTGGAGATAGCAAACATAGGAAAGAAATCAGGATGCACACAAGCATCACCAACACAAGACATAGAATAGAGAATCTCAGGGACAGAAGATGACATGTAAAACATTGAAATGTCTGTCAAAGAGAATGCAAAATGCAAAAAGCTCCTAATCCAAAACATCAAGAAAATCCAGGACACAATGAGAAAACCAAACATATGGATGATAGGTATAAAAGAAAGCTAAGATTCCCCACTTAAAAGCCATTAAATATGTTCAACAAAATTATCAGAAAAAAACCTCACCTAAGTTCAAAACAGATATGCCTAAGAACATACAAAAATCCTACAAAACACCAAAAAGATTGTTAAAGAAAAGAAATTTCTCCTAACATCATTAGTCAACACAAGAAATGCACAAGAGAAAAAAAAAAGGAATACTAAAAGCATTACAAGAAAAAGGTCAAGTAATATATAATCCAGACCTATAAGAATTATATCAATCTTCTCAACAGACACTATGAAGGTTGGAAGATCCTGAGAAGATGTAATTCAGATGCTAAGAGGACACAAATTCTAGCACAAACTACTATATCCAGCAACACTCTCAATTATCATAGATGGGGAAACCAAGATATTCCATGGCAAAATCGAATTTACATAATATCTTTTCACAAGTCTAGCCTTACAAAGGATAGTACATGGAAAACTTCAACACAAAGAGGGAATCTTCACCCTAGAAAAAGTAAGAAAGTAAACTTCTTTTAACAAACCCAAAAGAAGATAGCCAGACAAATATAATTCATCTCAAACAGCAAAAATAACAGGAAGGAACAATCACTTTTCTCTAATATCTCTTAACAGCAATGGATACACTTCCACTCCCTAAAAAGAAATAGACTAAGAGACTGGATATGTAAACAGGATTCTCCATTTCCTGTACGCAGAAAAGCTAGACACTACCTCAAAGTAAAAGCCTGGAATAAAATTTCCAAGCAATTATTACCAAGAAACAAGCTGGAATAGCCATTCTAGTATTGAACAAAATTTACTTTCAGTCAAAATGTTAAGTCAAAAGACAAGGGAGGACATTTTCACACTCCAGGGAAAAATCTGCCACTATGAACTCTCAATTCTGAATAGCTCTCATATTCATAAAATAAAATTTACTAAAGCTCCAAAGATAGACTGCAATAATTGTGGGAGACTTCAACAACCCAGTCTGAGAAATGAGGAGATAATGAAAACAGAAACTAAACAGATATAGTAAAAGAAATAGAAGTTATGAACCAAAGGGCTTTAACAGATATTTATAGAACATTCCATCCCAAAACAAAAGAATATACCTTCTTCTCAGCTACTCATTGCAACTTCTCCAAAATTGTCAATAAAGTTGGGCAAAACCTAGGCCTTAACAGGTACAAGAAAATTGAAATATTACTATGCATCCCTCAGATCATCACTGACTAAGGTCTCTCTTCCATAACAGCAAAATGATAGAAACCCACACACACACTGAAGCTAAACAGCAGTCTACACAAAGGTAACATGAAATATCAAAGAAGAAATAAACAATGTAATTAAAGACTTTCTAGAAATTAATGAAAATGAAGGTACAAAACACCCAAACTTTTGGGATATAAGAAAAGCATTTCTTAATCAAAAACTCATAGACCTGAGTGCTACCAAAAAGAATCTTGAGCTAGCATACACTAACAACTTGAGAGTACATCTGAAACCTACACAAAACGAAGCAATTACATCAGTACTAGACTTTAAAGCGGGCCACCCCATGGATGAAAATACGACACAGTCTTTGTTGCATAGAAGGAAAGAAAAAGCCTACCCTTTAATTCTTCTGAAACCATAGATCAAGACGAGTTTACGCATAAGAAAAAAGGCTTTCCGTTCCTTTTAATAATAAGACCCCAAGTCTGCCTTATTTATTGAAATACTGTTCTGTCCATGGTAAGGAGAAGTCTGCCTCATGGTCCGTAAAAGAAACAAAAGCAATGTTTGAAATCTCTAACAAGACAACATATAACAACAACAACAACAACTGTAACGCCAACAACAACAAAGCCCCCAGGATTCAGATGTGTTCCAATAGCACCAGATTCTATCAGACCATCAAAGAATACCCTAATACCAATACAATTACAAAATCAAACAGTGAGATATTACACTTGTTCTTTGAGTCACAGTGTATAACCTACTAATACACAAACCTACAAAGAACTGATTGAACACTCATAGGCAAATGCAAAAATACTCAGTTAAATTCTCATAAACCTAATTCAAAGAATACATCAAAGCGATCATTTCACAATAAGTTAAATGGTATCTCCCAGTGTCAGTGGGGGATGGTTAAATAAAAAAGAAATCATCAATGTAATCTATTATATAGACTCAAAAAAAGATCATCATTAGATACTGAGGAAGAATATTATCAAATTCAGCACCATTCTTGATGAAATTATTAGAAAATTAAGGTGCAAAGCCCATACCTAAATATGTAAAAACAATATAGAGCAATAGCCAACATCAAACTAAAATGGAGAAAATTTTCAATAATCACTATGGAATCAGGAAGGATAGACCAAAACTGCCCTTTCTATTAATCAATATATGCCTGCATCCAAACTGGAACAACAAAAACACAATGGTAAAAAACATGTACATTGAAATGATGAAGTCAAGCATATTTGTAGATGAACATGATGATAGACTTAAATATTGAATTCACTAGAGCTCCTAAACTGAAAACAAAACACTATGAAAAAGCAAAGTGGCTGGAGCTGTAAATTAACATATCATTATGAGCCCTGAAGGATAATCATTCTCAGAAAGAAATTTGAAATGACATCCTCCAACAATAATCCTGAAATATTATAAAATACCTTGGTGTGACTCCTAACCAGAATGAGGTAGAAGCAGGAGTCTTATTGAAAACTTCAACTCAAGAAAAAATCAAAAAAAGATGCAAATGTAATGATCTCCCCTGCTAGATTGGGTTGTAAGGGTTATTATAATACAATTTTCCCTCTTGCTACAAAAGCAGTCAAGCGCATTCATTGTACATCTACATCAAATTCAGATTTGGAAGGATCTTTATCAATCCTGCATACTTAGATATTAATATGATTTTCTACAGAGAGAACTTAAGAAGTTAGACTTAATTAGATCAAATAGCCTATTCAAATGAAGTGGAGCTAAATCAAATCCTCAACAACTGAAGAGTATCAAATGGACAGAAGCAAATAAACATATATTCCTCAGCATCTTTAGCCATCAGAATAAATCAACATCTCTGAGTTCCCGTCACCTATTTGACCCCTTGGGATCAAGGACCACCACATAAAACAGACAATCAAACTAATACAAGAAAAGAATGGAAGAGTCTCAAACATAGGCACTGAAGAAAAGGCTAGAACAGAACACAAATGACATGCTCTACAATCAAGAATCTACAAATGGAGCTTCTATGATGGCAAAACATACCAAAGACAAGGATACTGGCCATCATTAGAACAAAATAGCAGCCAAAAGTTGGAAAAGGTCTTTATCAATCCTTCATCTCATAGAGGGTTAATATTCTAAATATACAAAAACTCCAGAGATGGGCTTCAGAGAATAAAATAACTGTATTTAAAATGGAATTACAGGCTAAACACTTCTAAAATTTCTCAATGAGGGAAGGCATCAAATGGCTGAAGTACCTAAATAAATACTCCATCTTTAGTCATCAAGGAAATGCAAATCCAACCTGAGATTCTACTCCTGATTACAATGGCTACAGATAAGCTCAGAGTGACATCAGGTGTGGTGAAGGAGGTGAAAAATACTTTCCTCCATTATTGGTAGGATTGCAGCTGGAACAACCACTCTGGAAACTAAGCTAGGGTTTCCTCAGAAAATTACCTGTAATACCAAGACCCCTGGCTACTGGGTATGTACTCACTGTAGATGTCCTTTCTTGAATACATGTTCACTATGTTCACAGCAGCCTTGCCCCTGTGTGAAGGTGGAAAGAACATTCTTCCTTGGAGGGAATGGACACCGGGAAATGGTATGTCTGCTGATAGGAGTAATATGAGCTGTCAGAAAGAGAATGACTTTAACATGAATTCTGTAGGCAGTGGATGGAACTTGAAATATCATCCTGTTGAAATCCGACAATCACAGAAAAACACACCTTAGTGTGCAAATTCATTGATAAAATTAGTTTTAGCCCCAGGGTTGAATTACCCACGATGCAATCCACAGACCCGCATGTGACTCAGAAAGGACAACCAGGTGAATATTTATTGCTTTGCCAAAGAACTAAAATGCTCATAAATTGGAATGTAGAGCAAGTTTAGACATAGACTGAAGGAATGACCGTTTCAGAGACTGTATCCCATACCTGGATCAACCAACAAACCGAGACAATATTGCTGATCACCCAAAAAGTGTGTATGCTTGCAGGAGGCTGATAGTCTGTGTCTCACTGAGGAGGCCTCAGCCAGAAGGTAACCAGTCCAGAGGTGGATACTTTTGACCCACTGTTGAACGAGAACAAGGTCCTGCTGGAGAACAAGAAAGGTTCCAGAGGAGCTGACAGCTCACAGCCTTAGAACAACAATGCCAAACAACAAGGTTCTAGGGGATAACACTACTCCGAGAATACACATGGACAGGTCTGTAAGCTCTAGCTGCCTGGGTGTGAAGATTGCCTTGGTGGCCACCACACTGGGAAGATGGGCATGATCCTGCAGAGACTGGTTCCCAGTGTAGAAACAATGTCAGGACAGGAGGCAGCGCAAAGATGAGTGGCTAGGAGGGAACACCTTCATAGAAGTGGGATGGGGATCGGAAGGGACAGGGTCATCAACAGAAAGAGAAACCGGGAAGGGGATAATATTTAAAAATGTAAATGAAGAAATATCTATAAAAGTATCATAGTGATGCTTTCAAGTATAATTTTGACTGTACAAAATATGGATTAGTGTTCTATTTCTTGTTAGGATTCCTCAACAATAATGCTTTTGCTTTTTTGATTCTTTGTTTCTCACAGGTATAATGATATTTCAAGTCTTGATTATTTTGTATTTACAAATGATATGTGAGAACATACCTTTCCCCCTGATTTACAGCCATTTATAATTTAACACTTTCAGAGTTCTCAGCTTATAACTGTACCCCTTTAAAAATAGCTATATAAATGTACTTGATAATTGTGCTACCATTTGTGTAATCATTCGAAGACATTTGCCTACTGTCAAGTCAGTTCGAGGAGTATTTTCCCAATTTCTCTTTTTTATCATAAATATATATATACTTTTGAATTCCTATTATCAACCCGAGATTTGATTGATGGAATATAATAATATTTTATGATATATGTATATTTACATTCTGTACATACATAACCAATTAGATCCATATACAGTTTTCTTGAAAAGTGTTTTATTTTATATATACACATCTATACTCTAATATTAAAATCTTTTCTGATCAAACTGAACTTTTATTTTCAATATGATTCCATAGATCCACTTTTCTCTGTGTCTGAACATACATAGCATTTACATGATTCCTCTAAGTAGGCTTAGTATCAAATATGAGTCATCTCTAGAGGTATTTCAAGTATTTTTTAAGAAAGCTTGTCGGTAGAGATATTTCTGGGAAAGAAAAAGATCCTTAAGTGTTCTGTTCTTTTGTGCCATTCTCACACTATTTCACCTATGATGTCTATTTTAAAAATGTTACTTCACCTTCTACATGAAATAAACATCTTTGCCCTTCTTCAGAACGATTTTACCTTACAGTGTATCTTTTCTGGATATGAGTTTTATCATGTGGAAATAGTATGATTTACTACTAATAAGCACTAAGAAATAAATGCACCAATATGTATAGTCTTCTTGGTTCATCACTTATTTTCTAATTCTACGTTGATTTGGGTGAAACTTTTTATATAATTTCATTTTGTTTTGAGACTTTAAATCTCCCATTACATAAAATAACATTTTTCATTACCTAAATTTAGAAATCTAGATTTTGTTGTAGAAGCAAAAAGATTCTGAAAATAAGTTAGATGAATTCATTTGATTGGATCAAGCATCCGGTGAGTGTGTATATCAGGTGGAGCTATAACTATTCAGTTTATGTCCATTTATAATAAGTAATAATATTGAATTTTAAGGTATCTATAAAAATTTTACCAACGAAGGAATGTTCCACTGATCCAGATGTCCTTCTGCATGTATTATGTGTTGTATGAATGCATCTTATATCAATCAAAAAGTCAAAATGTCATATGAATAAGGTGAGAAAAGATGGTATATTTGGAAACAGAAGAATCCTTAATATGCTCAAAGCATGAGTACATATACTGGAAGATGAGAGACAAATACGATATGATCCAAAACTGTTTTTCATCTTCAGGGTGAAAATGTAGATTAAAGTAAAATTAGCACTTTTTAGTTAAAGAGAATTTATTAGAAAATCTAACTTATATGAATGAATTTATGAATATGTTTGAATCTGATTATCAGAGTTCAGAGGAGAAAGCCAGGTCAGTGGCAAATTTAGCAAACCTTAACTTTTCTCAAGTCTACCATCATTGTCCTGTGCCTTCTATGAATATATCAGAGGCTGCCTTTTATCCACTCCAAATCTCTGTACCTACCCATAAATAAGAAACTAATATAAAATATATATGTTAAAAAAATCTGAGATTATATTACAAATAGTGATATTTTGTAGTTTTGATGAATCTTATATACAGAATCATTTAATATATATTTTAATGAAGTACTATAAAATACTAAATACATTACTCCTTATTTAGTTTCTGGCTTTATGACAATAGCCAGAAGTGGATAAAACAGTGTTGTGATTTGAAAAACATATGGACTTTTCTTTCAGCACTGTTTTGAGGTCGTTAATTGTTGTGTTTCAAATGTCGTGCAGCTTCCCAATTTCCCTCAGCAATCCTCTATAAGATTCCCTGCCCTACTGCTTCTTTGTAGGTGTCCCCATAACCCCACCCCCAATCATGCCTCAGTGTCCTATCTTTCTACTACTCTGGGACATTGAGCCTCCACAGGACAAGCAGATGCCTGCCCTCTGATGATGTCTGTTGAGCGATACTCCTACTAAATATCAGATAGAGCCATGGTCCCTCCATGTGGTGCTAATTTGGTGTTTCCTGTGAACTTTATAGGGGTCCTGGTTGGATGATATTGTTGATCCCTATGGTTACAAAACCCCGTCAGTTCCTTCAATCCTTATTCTTCTCTGTTAGGATTCCTACTCAGTCCAATATTTGGCCATGCATCAAATACCATTGATCAGGCTCTGTATAAACCTCAGAAGGCCTTCTTCAGGTGCCTGTCAGCAAGCATATGGGCATGGAAATAGCCCATTGTGGTGTCTATTGATGGCATATTAGATCCAAACAGGAAAATCAAGATGGCTTTCTTTTCAGTCTCTGCTCCATTCTTTGTCCTTGCATTTCCCTTTTGAAGGCATGTGCTGTTTTTGAGGCGAGTTGGGTACCCCATCCCTCAATAAAGGCAATACCTGTCCCACTTCATGTTTTATCTTCTTTGTTGGGTATGTTGGCTATTATTTTGGGGTTCCTCTTGGTTCCTTAACATCTCTCAGATTTCTAGTGACTATTCGGTCTCCTCCCCCACTGCTCACACCTCATCTAATCCCTGATCCTCTGTACTTCTCCCCTTCTCTGTCCCGCCTCCTGAGTCTGGCCCTTTTCTCCTCTCTTGCCCCAGTCCTCTCCTTCTTCTTCCCAGTTCTTTTGCCCTTTGAGTACAGGGCAGCATCCATGCTTTGGTGTGATCTCCTTCTTGTATTTCCTGTGGTCTCTTATGAATTGTGGGTGTTGGGGCTTCTTCTGCTACTTCTTCTTCTTCTTCTTCTTCTTCTTCTTCTTCTTCTTCTTCTTCTTCTTCTTCTTCTTCCTCCTCCTCCTCCTCCTCCTCCTCCACCTCCTCCTCCTCTTCCTCCTCCTCCTCCTCCTTCTTCTTCCCTAATATCCACCTAATCAATCCTTCTGCATTTGGGCTTGGTTACCTCTATAAGCGTATATCAATTTGAGTTCCATATCCATTTTGTCATTTGTTTTAACAATAGGTAAATGCTTCCGATAGTACTCACTGTATGAAATGTATGACATTTCTACTCTATTCCCTCTGTGATGGACAGCTGAGTTATTTCAAGCTTCAATACCGTTATAATGATTTCTGATTTGAAAGTAGAGCATGTATTCTTATTGTGTGTTGGGTGTCTTTTTAGGTATGCCTGGGTCTTTTTTTTTTAAGATTTATTTATTATATATGAGTACACTGCAGCTGTCTTCAGACACACTGAAGAGGCACAAGATCTCATTACAGATGTTGTGAGCCTCCATGTAGTTTGCTGAGTTTGAACTCAGAACACTCTGGAAGAGCAGTCAGTGCTCTTAACTGTTGAGCCAGCTCTCCAGCCTTCTGCACCTGGGTCTTAGTAGAACTGTTTGGTTTAGTTTGCCAGGATTGTATTGAATATTTTGCATGTGTTTCATGAAATTCAATGAGCTTTCTATTTTATTAGGTCATTTTATAAACCAGGTTTCTGTCCTTAGAAGAACTGCTGTAATGTTTCTTCTGTTTTCTATTTTGGAATAGTTTGAAGGAAGAATTGGTATAAAGCCTTCTTCTTTGAAGGTCTAACCTGGTCTTTCATTCTGCGATGACCTGGCTTAGCTTTTTTTTTTTGTTGGGGTTTTCAACAGCTTCTGTTCCTTGGGATTATGAAGTTGACATTAAGGTGGTTTATCCCAGTCCACTAATCCAGCCTACAAAACCAGAAGGAAAATTCAACCTGAAGAAAGGTAACTTTATTCTGAAAAGCAAAAATTATTCTTTTCACCCTAACCCAAAGGTAAAATTTACAAAATAGTTCCACTTCTAACAGTAAAATTAACAGATTGTAATGATCAGTGGATACTAGTGTTTCTCATCGTCAAATGACTCAATTCCTCCAAAAGATACTGTTAGTCTAACAGACTAGTTTTAAAGTCCCTGCAATTTGTTGCTTTGGAAACACACCTCAGCGACAAGACGAAGAAGATACCTCAAAGTAGTTTGAAAACATTTTCAATCATAAATAGTCTGAAACAATACCAAGTATCCATTTCATTATCCAATGTAATAGACTTTCAAAATTTTCTAAAATTGGAGAATGACATACTCTTAAATATCCACCAGAATATGAACTCTCAATTCTGAAACGTCCATATTCCAAATACAAGTACACACACATTCATGAAGAAAATTCACTCGGCTCCAAGGCACATTGAACCTCACTGAACCTCAATAGTACAGGCATAATATTGAAGCATAATAATAGTGAGGACTTCTTTTATTCTCAAGTAGACAGATCTGTGAAACCCCTAATCATAGATAGTCAAACTAACTTGAAATTCTGAACAAATGATTTTCAAAATCTCTATAGACATTTCACACCTAAAATAAAAGCCTTACCTTCTTCTCAGCACCACCTCCTCAAAATTATTTCATAAATGTGCACAAAACAAATTTACAACAGATACAAGAACATTCAGGTATCACATGCTTTCCCTGTCTTTTACCATGGATAAGGGTTTTATTCAATAACTATAACAAAAAACAACCAGAAGAGGCCCACCTTACCATGGAAGCCCCAGCAAATATCTACTCAATGCCTTTCAATGAAGTAAAATAGAGTAAAAAAAGTTTGAAATTTAATCAAATGAAGTCTGGCTTATGTCAATATTGGCAGGACCTGAAAGAAGAACTAAGAGAATCTCAAGCCACAGGCTCTGTAAAGAAATTGAAGAGTTCATTACACTAGCCTGTTTTAACTGCAAGCTCTAATCCAAAAAGAAGCAATGCACCCAAGAAGGTGCATGAAAATAATCAAACTCAGGACTGAAAATCAACCAAAACAAGATAGTATACAGTCCAGCAATGAAGACTGGTTTGAGAAAATCAAAAGATAGATAAAAGCTTTAACCACACTAACCAGAGGAGCACAGAACAGTTTTCAAATTATGAGTGTAATGAAAAGAGAGAGCCATATGTGACACAGGAAATTAAAAAAATGATCCTACTAAAAAGTCTATCTTTGAGAACTGAATAAAAAACAAAACAAAAAAACAATTAAATGGATGATATTGATGAAGATACCAATTATTAGCTTAAATCAGAATCAGATAAAATCCTAAAAATTATCAATCCTACAAAATAAGAAACATCTATTCAATTCTCACAAACAAATCTGAGCCACTTGATGATCTTTTAACCAAAAATCGTGGAGCTTCATCCCAGAGTTGCAACCATGGTTCAATAAAAATGCATCAACCACAGCCCAAAGCCTTTGAAGTAACCAAGAAGGTGGTGGACCCCCGGACTCTGGAACCAGTGCCGCAATGTTGATTGCTTTTGAATACCCAGTATTAGACATCAGGCGCTGACATACATACAAAGGCTGCTAACAGTAGGGAGAAACAACCAGGAGAAATTTCTTGCACGGTCAACAAAGGTGAAAAAGAGTTGCAGAATATGAAACATTTTATCAGAGATGAAGAAGTTATGCATACTACTTTTGAGTTTACCTAGTTCCCCCGCCTGTATTTCCTCACTGACAATTTGAATAGTAATGCTCCATCTAAATATTTAGCGTGATATATATCGTAACATGCATGGTTTTTTTTACTCTATAGATTCAGAAGTTAATCCATCAAACCTATCTCATAAAGACTTATACATTGTTTGAAGGCATAGAATATGAACTTCTGAAATTGGAGAAATGTGATCTGCATTATGCTAGCCTATATAAACCCTATAGACTCATGTGTTTGAACCAGCTGATCAGTGCAAACCTAAAGCCTAATATAGTTGTTTGAATATGCCCAGGGGTAGCACTATTTGGAGTTGTAGCCTCTTTGGAGTAGGTGTGTCCTTTTTGGAAACCTGTGTGTCACTGTGTGTGTGACCATATCCTTCCCAATGGGTCACCTGCATCTCTGCACTTTCCATTAGCGTACCTCTCCTGCTGCTACTGTCTCTGTGAGTTGTGTTTCTTCCACGCCCAAGCCTCAACTGTTCTAGAATCTCTTCCTATGCTGATAAAGACAAAACAGACAGGACCCAGGACGTGCTCCCATTGATGTCAGACAGGCATCCCCTGCTATATGCTATAGAGAGCATGTTACCTCAATTGCCTACTCTGTTGGGAGACATATTCTGAGACAGGGCTGGTGGTGAGATTGAGTTGACATTCTTCTGGGTACATTGCCCCTTCAGCTTCTTTGCTGCCTTCCACTGGTTCTTTCATTTTGTGCTCACGTGGGCTCAGTCCCTATCGATTGCATGTATTTGCATCCCTTATAGGTCAGGTGCTGGTAGAAGCTCTCAGAAAACCAATCTTGATCCTGTCTGCAAGGACTTCTGGCATCAGAAATAGTGTTTGTGCATGGTGTCATAAATTGGATCTTGTCCATAGTTGGTGGTCTCTGGATGGCTTTTCAGCAGTCTCTGTTCCACTTTGTCTGTCTTTACTTTGCCAAAATACTTCTGACTTAACAATTTCGAAGATTGGGTGAATGGCCCCAAGTTCAACTTCAGGTGGCAGTGTCCTATCCTAGGGTGATCCCTGCAGGGTCAGTCTTACTTCTTGTGCCTTTCAGTGTGTATCCTCCTCTCTGCTGGGTCTGTTGGGCCTCTTGCTTCCTGGACTTTCCACTTTACATGTTTTACATGTTGTATAGAATTTGCTCATCCTTTACTTCTCTTTTGTTCCTTCCATCGCCTGATCCGGTCGCTCCTGCACCTTCCCCCTCTCTCTCTTCCCAAGTCTTCCTGTCTCTACCTGTGGTGATTACTCTGTTCCCCTCTATGTGGTTGAAGCATCCATAATTCTGTCTTCCTTCTTAAGCAAGCTCCATATGGTTTGTTGGTTTTATCTGTAGTATTCTCAGTATTTGAACTAATACCAAATTATCAGTGGTTCTCTATGTATGTTGGGTTTTGTATCTGAGTTACCTCTACCCAGGTGATATTGTGTACTCTAACCATTTTGCATGAATTTTGTTGAAGCCATTGTTTTTGGATATGGCTAGGTAGTCCATTGTGTAGATGTACCACATTTTCCTGGATCCATTCCTCTGTGAAGGGCATCTGGGTTCTTGCCAGCTTTGGCTATTATAAATAAGGCTGCCTGAACACAGTGGAACATGTGTCCTTGTTATATGTTGGGGGCATCTTTAGGTATATGCCAAAGAGAGGTATAGGGTATCTTCAGGTAGAACTATGTCTCTGGTATCTGGAAACAATCCAGATTGATTTTTGAACATGGGGTTTTTTCCCACCTGTAGTCCCCAACCAGCAATGGAGAGTGATAATCCTTTTCTCCATGTTCTACCCCCTCTCTGTTATTTACCTGCATTTTTATTTAAGTCATTTGGTTAATTTGGAAGAATCTCAGGGTTCTTTTGATTTCTATTTTGTATGACTAAATGTGTTGTCCTAATTTTTCAAGGCTTCCTCAGCCTTTTGATATTCGGAGTTGAGAATGGGAAAAAAAAATAAAAGAAACTGTAATGTCAAAAATGTTTACATTGAGGGTATTGTATTCTGTCTTTCGATATTATACTTTTTTAATTGGATATCATATTCTTCCAATTAGATTTTTGTATGTTTATATGGACAATGCTATACCAATTTAGTATGATGATACAGCAACTTTGGCTTTATTGTCTTGCAATGCAATATGTATGATTTTAAAACACTTCTAATTATGAGAATTTTATGCCATTTGTTTTTTGGATAGCTGAGTAGCACTCATTGTGGATGTACCCATTTCCTGGATCCATTCTCTGTAGAAGGGCATCTGGGTTCTTGCCAGCTTCTGGCTATTATAATAAGGTGCTATGAACACAGTGGAGCATGTGTCCTTGTTATATGTTGGGGCATCTTTTGGGTATATGCCCAAGAGAGGTATATAGGCATATCAATATTTATATTGATGACTTTTTATATCCTGTCAATTACCTATCACATTTCCAATTATTACATCAGGATACTAATTCCATTCAGTCATAACATTACAATGATTAAATTAATGATGTGATATGTTTCAATTTAGGGTTCATATTCTTCCAAATTATAATGTCTCATAATTCAATCATTGATTCCTACCCTTCCAGTTATGTCAGATCTGTTATAATGATTGCAATCAACTTCAATTTGATGTAAATGACCACATTTACAACAATTTGCAAAGTGATGGTAGATGGTTCTCAGAGAGCAGCACAGGTGAGACTTTTATCTAATTCATAAGTTATGTTGAGTTCTATAAATGCTTTGAACTCTTTGATTCTGTTTTTGTTATATCATTTTTTTAACATAATTGCTGCTGTCTATTAGATCCTAAGTCCAATCTATTGAAAGAGTAAGCTACTATGTTCCCAATACATTGTATTTTTTAAAGTTATGTTTCAAATCCAGATTTTTTTTTGCATGCTATTCATATATGATGACAATCTGGTTTTTTTTTTGTTTTTTCATTTTGTTTTGTTTTTAATGAGATTTACTTTTATTTATCATGACCTTCCAATTACAAAGTCAGTAATTTTTATCTACTTATTTATTATTTTTCTTCAATCATTTTTTACCTCCCGCTGTGATTATTCTTCCAGTTCTACTCTTCAACAATTCATCTATTCTCTTCCCAGTTTTCCCAAAGATGTCATCCTTAGATCACCAGACCTTCTCAGCCCAGAGAATCAAGTCCTTCTATGGTTATTAATTTTTCATTTCATCCACACCAGGAAATCCTGTGCAGTATATGTATAGTGGGGACTTATCAGTAGAATATGTCCAGTTGGAGATCGGTGTGGGAAATCTCAGAGGTCCAAGTTAGTTGAGACTTGGTCTTCCTATGTTGTTGCCATCCTCCTCATGTTCTATTCAGTCTTTTCCATAATTCAAATATAAAATTTGTTCTTTTGCACTATTGGCTGTGTATCTGCGTTTGGCTCTTTAGATACTTGTTGGGCTCTTGAGGCTGCAGCCCATGTTAGCTCCTGTGTATACAACACCATACCATCTATAATAGTTTCGCTTTGAAGAATCCCCAGGGGGCTAGATCCCAATGTGGGCCAGTCACTGGACCTTCTTCCCTCAAAGAGTCTTCTCTTCACTATCCCTAAAGTCTTTTTAGACAGGACCAGTTCCATTGAATTTTGATTGTGAAACGGCAACCCTATTTCTCTACTTGACTCTGTCTTCTGCAGGAGGGTCTCCTCGTGCTGAGTGATTTTACAAGAACCATTCCTCTGAGTCCCTCGCATCTAATACCTCCTAGGTCTCTGGTACATCAGTGAGTCACCCCACTTTCACCTCCCAAGGTTGCCTGTTTTCATTTTTCTTTTCTGATTTACCTCAGGGCTTCACTCTGATTCTTCTGCTCCATAGACCAATATTTAATCATGTTGTCCTTTTCCCCTCCCCTTGACCTCTCTCCGACAAAAGTAACTCACACCCCTGCCCTGGTATCCTGTCTCCTTCCAGGTGCGATTGAGGCATCCTCGTTGGATCCTTCAGCTTGCTAAACTTGAGTTCTGTGGAATACAACAATGAAAATATATTTTTGGCTAATACTCCACTAATAGTGAGTACATACCACACCTGTGCACCCTGAGTCTGATTTCACTACTCAGATATTTTCTAATTAAAATGTCCATTTTGCCTATGAATTTCTTGAAGTTGTTGTTTTTGATAGCCTAGTAGTATCATTATGTAGATGTACCCACATTTTTTTTTAAATTCCATCTCCCTCTGTTGAAGAAGGAGCGTCATGGGTGTTTTCCAGTTTCTGCATTATTATAATACATGATATGAACATAGTGAATCATGTGTCCTTGTTATATATTGGAGCATCTTTTGGGTATATGCCCAGAGAGGTATAGATGGGCCCACAGATATAATTATGTCCAATTTCTGAGGAACCACCAGAACTGAGTTTGAGAATGGCTGTACCATCTTCTACAGGTATGTCAGATGTTATGGGCTGAAGACAAAAAAATCAGAGATTCAATGATATAATTTGGGACCCTTCCCAGACAATCAGCTCTCTTTTAATTTATAAGTCATCGATAAAACTTCTAAGTTTCAGGTAATTCTTAATTACTTTTTTCAAACTGAGAGTTAAATACTAAATAGAGACTCTACAAATGAAATAATTTGTTTAAAGATTAAAAAAAAATAGATATCCTAAAAAGGTAAATATAGATTTCAGATGGCAATGAAATAAAATACCACGCAGTTGAGTGCAGAAATGATGTAAAGATGGATGATACCACTTGTAGTAGGATCTGATCATGCACCTCTTCTGGTGCAGCCATCTTTTGACCTTTCAGAAAAAAGTGACAGAGTATTCAAGTAAGATAGATGATAAAATATTTAATCTAAATTGCTATATATGGTGGACTAGACATCATAATTATATATTATATCTGATAATTTATATAAGTTTGGTATTTATATTCAATGTTTATCTGAGAAATAAAAGCTTTTCAGTTGTACAAAACAGAAAAATGCAGTAGGTTGGCCTAATTGCTTTTATTGTAATGTTAATCTGGATATTCTAAGCTGTTTACACAAGAGAGTCTACACATAAGACACTGAGGTACCCAGCTTCCAGTTAATTCTTACAGGTAAATAAAGTGGCCAGCAGCCAATAGCTATCAAGAAGAAACTTAGATGGGTTTAGGTTTCCTGTTCTAGTAATCATGAAAAAGGAGAAGGAAAGAGTGAGCTGCCACAGCTTATAAGATTGTACATTCATCTGAGTAACAAGGGCCTCCATGTATTAGAGAATCAACGAGGGCAGCCTTGGTTCTGTGACAAGAGAACATAGCCAAGGAGACTGATTAATTAGAGTTAAGAGCAGCCAAGATGGAACTTAAAAATTACTAAGGAGTAATTAGGAATTTTCAGTAGAAAGTAAATTTTAACAATATAGAAGTTAGAAATTTGCTCAGTTATATTGCTACTTAAGATTTACTAAATTTTAAAAGGTGTCTTTCATCTCAGAACATAGTGTTCAATTACAGGAAGAAAATTCAAAAAGAGATTTAGATATTTTTAACTGTCCTGGACTGATTCCAGAAAGAAGCCCAACTGTAACAAAAGTTCATATGTTCAACAATATTTACAGCACCTTTATTTTTTTAAAGTCTCAACTGCAGAAATCTTGGAGGCCCTTCAGCTGTGGAATACAGTCAGAATGTTGGGATCATCTACACAATGGATTATTATATAGCCATTAAAAGAAAGACATCAAGAAATTTAAAGGCTAATTGAAAGGACTAGAGAATATGATGGTGAGTGAGATAATAAAGGACCCAAAACACAAGTATCGGAGGTATTCATATATTAGTATATATTACTAAAAAAATATATGATGATCACTCAACACTATTCAGATTCAAATAACTTAGGAATAAGTAGGGACCAAGAGAGGTTGTGTTATTATCAATCATATGTAAAAAAGGCACTGGTGCAGACTGAAGGAGTGAACTGTTCATGGATCAGTGATCAAAACAGTGATCAAGTGTGGGGAGAGGGTCTGTTGGAGAGAGCTGGGAATAAGAACACCAATCCATGTTGGGGATCTCTTGGAGTAACCAGAAACCTGGGATAGGTGAGGTTCTGGGAAATCTATAGGGTATGAACCTAGTTTTGTAAGCTCATGGGATTTTAGATTGCTTGTCAACCTTATAAAACTTTTCACAATTAGCGTTTAAGGTATACAATAGCAACAACTCCTCCTGCCTTTTCCACTTGTTCTCTCCTGTATATTTCTTTCCACTGCTCTTTACTTACAAGGCCTGCTTTTTCCTTAATTTTTGTTATATAACTTTATGCATATTTTAGAAAATATTTAATTTCAATCATGTTTTTCTATCCAGCCTTTCATAATTTAATTCCTGGACAAATACATGTAACTTAATTTTTAGTTAGCCTTTATCAAAATTAAGTCTGCATAGATATCTGTCCAGATTAGAATCTAACATCCTATCAATAATTCTGAGTTGTCACTTCTTATGTTCCATCTGAGCTTATCTTAACTAAAATACAAAAAGTCTCATGGCCATGATTTTATGATTCTTAACTCATAATGTCTTCTTGTCTATCTAAGTTTATTCCTCTCCCCGTGTCCTCTTCACGACCTACCACCAGGAGCTTCACAACATACTATGGAATCCTTGCCCACATATGCCTGTTTGTATCTATAGTCAACAAATAATTTTAGATTCAGCATCAAGCACATGTTGTAAATGCTGATTATTATCATTTCTATGAGCTACCAGTCATTAGGAGACAAAATATCAAGTCTAAGCAAAGCATTATATACCATGCTCAGTAATAAAATATTAAAATATTTTCTGTTTTATTTGTTTGAATAATTGCCTGTCCTGGATTTAATTATGTAGAACATGCTGCTGTCAGCCAATATCTGCCTTCATCATTCTCCAGAGTTCTGAAACTAAATATGTGTGTCGAGCTGTCCACAACTTATAAGCCTTTGTGAATCAAATATAAAAATATATCAATTTATTCTGCTCTTCACTGAGTAAGAAAACATCTCCTGGTCATAATTTTCCTTAGATCTCTGTCATTATTGCTTTGTTGTTCAGGCTGTTTTCTTTATATTGACTTTCAATACTGATTGTTGTCATCCTAGTTTAGTTATTGTTCTCAATCTTTTGAATCTGATGCCAATATTTTCTGTGTCTTCAATATATTGAGGATTATCTTTTTTTTAAATCTTCTAATTTTGTCTGAAATATTTTCTGTATCTTTTATATTTTTAGGATGATTTTTCTAAAAAATATACAAAATTTTTTGGAAATAATTTCTGTATCTTTATATTTTTCAGGATTATTTTCCAAAAATCATCAATTTTTCTGTAAATATTTTCTGCATCTTTAGTATTTTGAGGATAATTTACATCTAATTTTTCTCTAAAAATATTTTTATGTGTTTTAATATTTTAAAGATTATTTCCCCATCTTCAAATTCTCAGAAATATGTATCTTTGTCATCATCTATAAATCTATGTCTTTAGTATGATGAGGATTATTTTCTTTATCTTCTAATGTTTTCTAAAATATTTTCTGTATCTTTTTATCTTTTTGAGGATTATTTATCTAAAAAAATCTTAAATATTTTCAGAACTATTTTCTGTATCTTTATATTTTCAGGATTTATTTCCAAAAATCATCAATTTTTCCTTAAATATTTTCTGTGTCTCTGGTATTTTGAGATTACTAAAAAGAAAATTCCAATTTTTCTGAAATATTTCTTAACTTTATATTATAATAATTTTCAAAAATCTCAAATTTATCTATTACTTTCTGTAACCTTTATATTTTCAGGATTATTTTCCAAAAATCATCAATTTTTCTATAAATATTTTCTGTGTCTAGTATTTTGAGGATTATTTTCAAAAAATTCTTTTAATTTTTTGAAATATTTACTGTGTCTTTTACCTTTTTAAGATGATATTTCCAAAAATCATCAATATTTTCTTTAAGAAGTTTCTGTGTTTGAGGATTATATTTTCCAAAAAAAATTTTCTAAAGTATTTTGTGTCTTTAATATTCTAAAGATTATTTTCCCAAAATATCTTCCAATTTTGTCTGAAATATTTTGTCGTCTCTATATTTTCAGGATTATTTCCCCAAAAATAGACATTTTTCCTTAAATACTTTCTGTGTCTTTAATATTTTGAGGATTCTTTTCCAAAAATTCTTTAATTATTTTTCAGAAATATTTTCTGTGTCTTTATATTTTGAGAATTATTTTAAAAACGTCATCAATTTTTCTAAATATTTCCTGCATCTTTTGGTATTTGGGATTATTTTACAAAAAAAAATTTCTAATTTTCTGAAACTTTTCTGTATACCCATCTTTTTAGATGATATTCAGCTTTATCATTTTTCCCTAAAGCTTATTTTTCTGTGTCTTTCTATTTGAGGAATTTTTAAAAAACTTTAAATTTGTCTGAAATATTTCTGTGTCTTTTATATGTTTTCAGGATAATGTACCAAAAAATCATCAAATTTTTCTTAAATATTTTCTGCCTTTTCTTTAAAAGGTGTTGAAAAAGTGCAAATTTCCTGAGTATTTTCCTGAACCTTTATATATTTTTCAAATGCGATTTCCTGAAAAATGCTATTTTTTCAAATATTTTCTGTGTCTTATATATTCAGGATGATTTTCAAAATTTGTCAATTTTATATTTGGCATATTTTCTTGTCTTTTTTATTTTGAAGGATCTTCAAAAAACTTTTTTTTTTATATGTTTTCTTTTATTTTTTATTTTCAAAAGGATGATTTTACTGAAAAGTGTCAATTTTTTTTATTTAAATAATTTTCTGTCTTTTAAGTTTTGGGAATTATTTTTAAAGAAATCTTCTAATTGTTTTCTGAAATTTTTTGTGTGTTTTATTGTTCAGTATGATTTCCCAAAAATATTACTTATGTCTTCCTTAAATATTTTCTGTGTCTTTAAATTTTATGGATTATTTTACGAAAAGAATCTTCATTTTTTTCTGAAATATTTTCTGTGTTCATTATATTTTGAGGATGATTTTAAACATCAATATATTTTTCCTGAATATATTTTGTCATTTATATATTCAGAATTATTTTCTTGAAAAAAACGTTGAATTTTTTTTCTCAAAATTTGCTGTTTTTATACTTTCAGGATGATTTTCAAAACTTCGTTCCCTTTTTCCTTAAATATTTTTGTCTCTTTAATATTTGAGAATATTATTTCAAATAATTTTTCATTTTTCTGTACCATCTCTGTGTCTTTAATATTTTAGGATAATTTTCCCAGAAATTGTCAATCTTTTCCTTAAACATTTTTGTTATTTTTAATATTGTGAGGATTATTTTCCAAAAAAAACTCATCAAACTTTTCTGAAATACTTCAATATTTTTAGGATTGTTTCCACAAAATTTTGAATTTTTTTCTGAAATATTTTCTGTGTCTTTAATATTTTGGGATTATTTACAAAAATATTTTTTCTTTTTTATGAACATTTTCTGTCTTTTATATTTCAGGATTATGTTTTCAAAATATTATCAATTATTTCCTTTAATATTTTATGTGACTTAAAGTTTGGTGATTATTTTCAAAAAAAAAAAAAAATCTGGGGTTGGGTATTTAGCTCAGAGGTAGAGTGCTTGCCTAGCAAGTGCAAGGCCCTGGGTTCGGTCCCCAGCTTAGAAAAAAAAAAAAATCTTCAAAATTTTTTCTGAAACTTTTTGTGTCCTTAACATTTTGAGAATTATTTTTGAAGAAGATCTTTAAATTTTTTCTGTATTTTATATTTTCAGGATGATTTTCAAAAAAATCTTCATATTTTTTTCAAAACATTTTCATTAGCTTTTTAATATTTTGATACATTTTCCAAAAAAATACCTTTCAATTTTTTCTGAAATTTTTATGTCTATTATATTTACTGATGATTTCCCCAAAAAATCGCCAATTTTCCTTAATATTTTCTTTGTCTATTATGTATTCAGGATTACTTCCCTGAAAATATTGAACTTTTTTCTGAAATGTTTTCTGTGTAAGGTATTTTAGGTGATTTTCTCCAAAAAATCATAATTTTTTCCTTAAATATTTTCTATGTCTTCTCTATTTTTTAGGATGATTTTCATATAAGATCATCATTTTTCCATAAATATTTTCTGTCTTTTTAATATTTGAGATTATTTTCTGAAAAATCCTCTCAGCCTTATTTCGGCTAAATATTGTCTCTGCTCCTAATATTATGAGATTAGTTTCTGAAAAACCTGTTAAATTTTTTTTCTGATATATTTTTTTAATAGTTTTTATATTTTTAATATTTTGAGAATTATTTTCAAAATATCATCAAACTTTTTCTGATATATTTTTTTATGCCTTTTTATATTTTTGAATAATTTTACTAAAAATAGTAAATTTTATACCTGAAACATTTTCTGTGTTTTAATATTTTGAGGATTATTTTCCCCAAAAACCTTCAAATTTTTTCTTATTTTCTTATCTTTTATATTTTTTGGGTGATTTCCCAAAAATCATCCATTTTTTCTAAAATATTTCCTATTTCTTTAACGTTTTCAGGATGATTTTTCCAAAATGGTCAATTTTTGTCCTGAAGTAGTTCATGTTTTTTTAATATTTGGGGACTATTTTCTTTAAAAAAATTATTTTTTTAAAAATATTTTCTGTCTTCTATATTTTCAGGATTATTTTTCAAAAAAATCATCAATTTTTTTTTCTTAAATATATTCAGTGTCTTCAATATTTTAGGAGTATTTTCTAAAAAAATCTTCAAATATTTTCTGATTTGTTTTCTGAGTCTTTCATAGTTTCAGGGTTTTTTTAATTGTCAATTTTTTCTTAATATTCTGCGTCTTAAATTTGAGGATTATTTTCCAAAAAGTATCTTAAAATTTTTCTTTAAATATTTTCTGTGTCTTTTGTACTTTTAGAATGATTTTACCAAAAAGCATCACTTATTTTCCTTAAATATTTTTTTACTTTAATATTTTGAAGATTATTTTCCAAAAAAATTCTTTGAATTTTCTCTTAAATATTTTCTATGTTTTTAATGTTTAAAGGATGACTTTCCAAAAAACTGTCATTTTCTTCCCTCAATATTATCTGTTCCTTAAATATTTTGAGGATTATTTTCCAAACGAATTTTCAATTTTTTTCTGAAATATTTTCTGTGTCTTTTATATTTTCATGATTATTTTCCTGAAAAATCTCGAATTTTTCTGAAATATTTTCTATGATTTTTATATTTTCAGGATATTTTCCCAAAAGGGAATCTACATTTTTTTCTTCAATATTTTCTCTGTCTTTAATATTTTGAGGATTACTTCCAAAAAAATTCAAAGAATTTTCTTGAAAAATGTCTTTGTCCTTTAAGTTTTCACAATGATTTAAAAAGTTCAATTATTTTCCTTAAATATTTTCTGTCTTTCATGTATTCAGGATGATTTTCCAAAATAACTTCAAATTTTTTATGAACTATTTTCTGTTTCTTTAATGTTTTCACCATGATTTTTCCAAAATATGGTCAATTTTTGTCCTTAAATATTTTCTGTTTCTTTATTATTTGTGAACTATTTTCTTTAAAAAAGTTTCAATTTTTTTAAAATATTTTCTGTCTTTTATATTATCAGTATTATTTTCAAAACAATCGTCAAGTTTTTCCTTAAATATTTTCTGTGACTTCAATATTTTCTAAAAAACTTCAAATATTTCCTGTTGTATTTTCTATGTCATTTATATTTATAGGATTTTTTTCCAAAAAATCGTCATTTTTTTCCTTAAAATTTTATGTCTTTGATTTGAGGATTTTTTTCTTAAATAGTCTTTTTTTTTTTTTTTTTTTTTTTTTGTATTTTTAGAATCATTTTACCAAAAAAAACTTCAATTATTTTCTTAAATACTTTTTGTGTCCTGTTTTTTCAGGATGATTTTTCAAAAAATATTTCATTTTCTCCTTAAATATTTTATGTTTCTTTAATAATTTGACAATTATTTTCTAAAAATATCTTCAGATTCTTTCTGAAATATTTTCTGTGAATTTTATACTTTCAAGAAGATTTTTTTCTAAAAATTGTCATTTTTACTATGTCTTTAATATTTTGAGGATTATTTTCCAAAAACAAATATTCTAATGTTTTCTAAAATACTTTCTGTCCTCAATATTTTGGGGATTATTTTTTTTTAAAAATCTTCAAATTTTTCCTGAAATACTTTCTGTGTCTTTTAACTTTTCAAGGTTATTTTACCAAAAATCATCAATTCTTCCATAAATATTTTCTGTGTCTTTAATATTTTCAGGATTATTTTTTCAAAAAGTAGTCAATATTTCCTAAAAATATTTTCTGTTTTAATATTTTGAGTATTATTTTCTGGGAAAAAAAATCTTTGAAAATTTTTATTAAATACATAATCTTTTTTAATATTTTCAGGATGATTTTTTAATAAAGAACATCAATTATTCCATAAATATTTTCTGTCTTCAATATTTTGAGAATTATTACCATAAAAACTACAAAATATTTTTAAAATATTTTCTGTGTCTTTTAATATTTTCAAGATTATTTCAAACAAATCTTCAAATTTTTCTGGAAATATTTTCTGGTTCTTGTATATTTTCAGGATGATTTTCAATAATATGATTTTATTTTTCTTAAATATTTTCTCTTTAATATTTTCTGAAAAAAATTTAATTTTAAAAAATATTTTGTTTCTTTTATCATTTTAAGATTATTTTTAAAAAATCTTCAATTATTTCTTAAATATTTTTCTCTAAAATTTTGAGCACTATTTTCCAAAAAAACATCTTCAAATATTTTTTTAAATATTTTCTGTCTCTTATAACTTCAGGATGAGTCCACAAATGGACATTTTTCCTTTTTTATATTTTCTGCATCTCTAATATTTTTGAATTATTTTCCAAAAAAAATCTTCAATGTTTTTTTCTGAAATATTTTTCTGTATTTTTATATTTTTCAGATTTTTTTCCAAAAAATAGTCAATATTCTTTAAATATATTCTGTATCTTTTTAATTTATGACCATTATTTTCCCAAAAATTTCAATTTTTTTCTTAGAATTATTTTTGTCTTTTTAATGGATGATTTTTCCAAAACTCAAGCAATTTTTCTTACATTCTGTGTCTTTATATTTTGAGAATGCTTTTTTTAAGAAAACTTCCACTATTTTCCTAAATATTTTGTGTCTTTTAATATTTTGAGGATTATTTAAAAAAAAAATGGAAATTCTTCTGAAGTATTTTAGTGCTTTTATATTTTCAGTATTATTTTCAAAAATTGTCAATTTTTCCTTAAATATTTTCAGAATTATTTGTTTTTTAAAATCTTCAAATTTTTCTGCAATTCTTGCTTTTGTCTCTTATATTTTCAGGATTCTTTTCATAAATGTCAACACTTTTTTCCTTAACTATTTTTCTTTTGTCTATAATATTGAGCATAAATTTCCAAAAAAAAATCTCCAAAATTATTTTCTGAAATATTTGTGTGTTTTATAGTTTTGTGCATGATTTTCCAAAAATCTTCAAATTTTTCTGAATTATTTTCTATGTCTTTTATATTTTCAGGACGATTTTCCAAAAATTCATATTCTGGAGATATTTTAGTGTCTTTAATATTTTTAGGGATATATTCAAGAAAATCTTCAACTTTTTCTGAAATATTTTGTTTGTTTTTATATTTTTAGAATCATTTTTACCAAAAAATCTTCGACTATTTTCTTAAATACTTCCTTTATCTTCAATATTTCAAGATTATTTTCAAAAGTTCTCCAAATTTTCTTAAATGTTTTCTGTGTATTTTATATTTTCAGAACGATTTTTTCCAAAAATCTTCAACTTATTCTGGAAATATTTTCTGTGTCTTTTAAATTCTTTGAGCATTATTTTCCCAAACTATCTTCGATTTTTTTTCATAAATATATTCTTTGTGTTTTATGTTTTGAGGATGATTGTCCAAAAAAAAAATCTTCAAATTTCTTCTGAAGTATTTTCTTTTTGTTTTTTATGTATTCAGGATAATTTTTCCAAAATCGTCATTTGTTTCCTTAAATATTTCCTGTGTTTACTATTTTGAAGATTATTTTCCAAAAAAAAAAAATCTTCAAATTTTTTCTGAAATATTTTACTGTATCTTTTATATTTTCAGGATGATTTTCCAAAATTGTCATTTTTTTTTTCCTAAAATATTTTTTTGTTCTTAATATCTTAGCTATTTGCAAAAATATCTTCAATTTTTCTTAATTATTTTCTGTGTTTTTACATTTTCAGGATGATTTTCCAAAATCGTCAACTTTCCAAAATATTTTCAGTGTTTTTAATATTTTAAAGATTATTTTCAAAAGAATCAATTTTTGAAATATTTTGTCTCATATTTTGAGAATGATTTCCCCCAAAATTGTCATTTTTTCCTTAATTTCTGTATCTTTAATATTTTGAGGATTATTTTCCAAAAAAAGTCTTCAATTATTTCCTTAAATATTTGCTTCTTCTTCAATATTTTGAGAAATACTTTCCTAAAAATCTTCAAATTATTTCTTAAATGTTTTCTGTGTCTTTTACATTTTCAGAATGATGTTACTAAAAAACTTCAATTATTTTCCTTAAACATTTTCTATGTCTAAATATTTTGAAAAATATTTTCCAAAAAAGCTTCTAATTTTTTGCTGAAATATTTTCTGTGTCTTAAACATTCTCAGGTTGATTTTCTAAAAAAATCTTCAAAATTTTTTTTGAAATATTTTTTTGTCTTTTTTTATTTTCAAGATGATTTTTAAAATATCGTCATTTTTGTCCTTAAATATTTGCAAATAATATGTCTTTAATATTTACAGTATTATTTTCCAAAAAAAATTCTAATGTTTTCTAAAATATTGTCTCTAATATTTAGAGGATTATTTTAGAAAAAAATCTTCAAATTTTTCTGAAATACAGTCTGTATCTTTTATCTTTTTAAAAAAATTATTTTACAAAAATCATCAATAATTCCATAAATATTTCCTGTGTCTTTAATCTTCCTGAGAATTATTTTCTAAAAATCTTTGAATTTTTTTCTGAAATATTTGTGTCTTTTATATTTTCAGGATGATTTTCCAAAAATCTCAAATTGCTTCTGAAATATTTCTGTATCTTTTGTATTTGTAGAATAATTTTATAAAACCCTTTAATTTTTTTCTGAAATATTTACTGCATCTTTTATATTTTCAGGATTATTTCTAATACATCTTCAAATTATACTGAAATATTTGTGTGTAGTTTATATTTTCAGGGGGATTTTTCCAAAAAAAATCTTCAAATTTCTTCAGAAATATTTTCTGTGTCATTTATATTTTCAGGGTGACCTTCTAACCAATCTTCAAATTTTTTCTGAAATATTTTCAGTTTCTCTTGTATTTTCAGGGTGATTTTCAAAACTCTTAAATTCTTTCTGTAACTTTTATATTTTCAGAATAATTTTCTGAAAAATCTTCAAATTTTTTGAAACATTTCCTGTGTCTTTCTTTTTATGGTGACTTTCCAAAAAGTCTTCAATTTTTTTTCTGAAATATTTTTGGTGTCTTTTATATTTTCAGGATGATTTTACCAAAAAATCCTCAATTTTTCCTTAAATATTTTCTGTCTTCAATATTTTGAGCATTATTTTCAGAAAAATTCTCCAATTTTTTCTGAAATATTTTATATGTCTTTTTTATTTTCAGGATGATTTTCCAAAAAAAGTCGTCAATTTCTCCTTAAATATTTTGTCTTTAATATTTCAGTATGATTTTCCAAAAAATCTTCAAATTTTTTCTAAAAAAATTTGTCCCTTTTATATTTTCAAGATGACTTTTTTCCAAAAATCGTCATCTTTTTCCTTCAATATTTTGTCTTTAATATTTCAGAATGACTTTCTAAAAAAAAAAATCTTCAAGTTTCTTCTGAAACATTTTCTGTATCGTTTATATTTTCAGGATGATTTTTTTAATCTTCAGTTTTTTCCTTCAATATTTTCTGTTTTTGATATTTCAGGATGATTTTCTAAATAGTCTTCAAATTTTTTCTGAAACATTTTCTGTTTATTATATTTTCTGAATTATTTTCCAAAAGTTTTCAAATTTTTTCTGAAATATTTCCTGTGTCTTTTATAATTTCAGAATGATTATTCCAAAAATTGTCAATTTATCCTTAAATATTTCCTGTACCTTTAATATTTTAAGTATTATTTTCCAAAAATATCTTCAATTTTTTTCTGAAATATTTCAGTGTCTTTTATATTTTCAAGATTATTTTCCAAAAGAAATCATTATTTATTTCCAGAAATATTTTCTGAGTCTTTAATATATTGACCATCATTTTCCAAATATATCTTCAAATTTTTTCTGATATATTTTGTCTTTTATATTTTCAGGATGATTTCCCAAAAATCTTCAAATTTTTTCTGAAATATTTTCTTCCTTTTATATTCAGAATGATTTTCCAATAATCTTTATTTTCTCCTTAAATATTTTCTGTGCATCTAGTATTTTGAAGATTATTTTCCAAAAACGTTTTCAATTTTTTCCTGAAATATTTTGTCTTTTATATTTTCAGGATGATTTTTCCAAAAAATTGTCAATTTTTTCTTAAGTATTTTCTTAGTCTTTGATATTTCAGGATGATTTTCAAAAAAAAATATTCAAATTTTTTAAGAAATATTTTCTGTGTCTTTTATATTATCAATATGATTTTTTTAAATCTTTATTGTTTTCCTTCGATATTTTCTGTCTTTATTATGTCAGGATAATTTTCTAAAAAATTCTTCAAATTTTTTCTGAATCATTTTGTGTCTATTATATTCAGAATTATTTTCCTGCACCTATAGCCCTGTAGTTGTCCTGCACTTGTAGAACTGCACCTACCCTGCACCTGAATCCTTGTACGTGTTGCTCCACACCTGCATCTCTGTACCCACAGCCTTGCCCCTGCCTGCACCGCAGCCTGAGCCTGTTGCCCTGCACCTGCAGGCCTGAACCTGAGCCCTGCACTTGACCTGCACCTGTAGCCCCACCTGCAGCCCCATACCTTCTACTGTTTGTACTGCAGCCCTGAGCCACCTGCAGCCCCTGCAATTTGTCCTGTACCTGCAGCCTGTACCTGTTGCCTGCATCTGCAGGCTTTGTACCTGCTACCCTGCACCTGTACTTGCCCTGTGCCTGCTGTACTGCACTTGCAGCCCTGCAACTGCAGAACTGCACCTGCCTGGCACCTGCAGCCTTGTATTTGATGCCCTGCACCTGCTGCCCTTCACCTACAGCCCTGCACCTGAATCCCTTTACGTGCTGCTCTACACCTGCATCTCTGTACGTGCAGCCCTGTACCTCCTGCTCTGTACCTGCAGTCCTGAGCCTGCTGCCATGCACCTGCAACCCTGAATTTTCAGCCCTGTACTTGCAGCCCTGCACCTGCAGGCCTGTACCTGCCTTGCACCTGCAGCTATGTCTTGCCCTGCACCTGCTGCCCTGCCCCTGCAGCCCTGTACTTGCCCTGCATCTGCAGCCCTGTACATGATTCTCTTTACCTGCAGCACTGTACCTGCAGCCCTATAACTGCAGCCATGCACTTGTAGCCCTACACCTACAGCCCTGTACCTGCAGCTATGAACCTACAGCCATGCACCTGCTGCTCTGTACATGTCCTGCCCCTGCAGCCCTGTATTTGCCTTGCACCTGCAGCCCTGTACCTGCAGCCTTGTACCTGCTGCCCTGCACCTGCAGGCCTATACTTGCCCTGAACCTGAAGCCCTGTATTTGCCCTGTACTGCAGCCCTGCACCTGAAGCCCTGCACCTGCTCCTCTGTATCTGCAACCCTGCACTTGCTCTGCACCTGCAGCCCTGTACCTGATGCTTTGTACTTGCATCCCTGCACCTGATGTCCTGTACCTACAGAACTATACCTCCAGCCCTGTCCTAGCAAGGCACCTACAGCCCTATACCTGCAGCCCTGTATTTGCTTGCTCTGTACCTGCTTCCCTGCACCTGCAACCCTGAACCTGCTTGTATGTACCTACAGTCTTGCACCTGCAACCCTGCAACTGCTCTGTACATGCAGCCCTATACCTGCTGATCTGTACTTGCAGCCCTGCACCTGCGACCCTTGTACTTGCACTGCACTTACAGCCCTCCAACTGCAGGCCTGTATCTGCAGCCCTATATCTGCAACCCTGAACCTTCAGCCTTTTATCTGTAGACCTGCACCTGCAGCCTTGTACCTGCAGCCCTGTACCTGCAGCTCTGCACCTGCGACCCTCGAACTTGCACTGCACTTACAACCCTCCATCTGCAGGCCTGTATCTGCAGCTCTATATCTGCAACCCTGCACCTTCAGCCCTTTACCTCCAGAACTGCACCTGCAGCCCTGTACTTGCCCTGAACCTGCAGTCTTGTACCTGCACTGTGCTGTGATCGCCCTTCTCCAGGGCTGTCAATCACCGCTGTGTCAGGAAGTCCCGCCCCCTACTTC
Source organism: Rattus rattus (assembly GCF_011064425.1). Taxonomy (NCBI): domain Eukaryota; kingdom Metazoa; phylum Chordata; class Mammalia; order Rodentia; family Muridae; genus Rattus; species Rattus rattus. The sequence goes on along the minus strand of NC_046169.1, from coordinate 14,910,950 downwards.
CTCACCATACCCCAACTACCGGTGCTCCGCACCATCCCACTGCCTCAGCGACCCGAGCTCCAGGGCGGCGACCACATCATGATCGCAACCCAGGCGTATCCTGCGCTCGGCCACACCCACAACATGGATGCCGCGGTGCAGGTTTCTCGTTTCCGGACCCCAGGGCGCGGCCGGGGGGCGTGGCCTGGGCGACCCGCAAATCCCCCACTACCCAAGAGACTACGCAGGCCCCGCCCTCCCTGACCAGGCGACAGCCACGGATAATTGCTCAACACTGGATGCGGCCACTTGGGGCGGGGCCTGCGGAGTCACAGGGTCGCGGCTAGACCTGGGCTTTGAGCTCTGTGGACTCTGCTGGGGTCGGCAGAGAGCGAGCGAGGTCCGTGCGTGGATTTGGGGTCCGGGGTCAGGCGGTGGTCACTCTGTGTCTCAGGGAACACTGAGAGCAGGAACGGAAGATAACAGTAAGTTCTGCCCCCAAACCTGAAGTGACCCTCACAGGGGCGTGGCCGGGATCCAGGGCGTGTCCGAGCGCTGAGACCCCGCCTCTTCCCCTCGGACCCTCCAGGCCCAGGGTGAGGCTGACTCTGACCACCACCCCTGGACAGATACGTTCGGATCCGGTTCCCACGGCCATCATGGCTGCCGGAGTGTGGCTGCTGCTGTCGGTTACGATGTTCGAGGCGATGTCAGAACGGGGTAGGCGTGGACCGGAGTAGGCGGGGCTGGGGCGGGGTGGGCGGAGTCGGTGGACTCAGGAAAGGAAGTGATGAGAAAACCCTGGACGTGAGCTCAGGGGCGTGGCCTCAGTAAGAAGGGGGCGGGGCATGGACAGAAAGTAGGGACGAAACAGGAAGTAGCAAAATCTGAGGTCAAATCCTAGCTTGGCCCATCCAGGCCTTCAGTTCCATCCAAGCACATCCCACCAGCCACACTCTTTGTTTAGCGGTGACCTCATCCTTTCCTCCTTACCCCCACTCCCCCACAGGAGTCCATATGGAGGCCCCACCTCTGGCACCGCCCATCAGGAACCTAAGCATCGACCCCGCCCAGCGCAGGCTGACCTGGGAGTGGGGCGGGGGCGGGACCAGGGCAGAGGGCGGGGCCTTGGGTCCCAGGTTCCTGTGCAGAAAGGAGGGGCGGGACCCTGTGCGGGTGAGTGGGTGGGGCGGGGCCAGGGTGGGCGGGGCCAGGGTGGGTGGAGCAGTTGCTGTCAGTCAACCCCTGGCCACTTCCTGTCGCCCCCAGGCGGACCCTGCAGGTCATTCCTGCTCCTTCCCTGCCCTTTCCCACTGCCACGTAACCAACTTCACTGTCTTCCCCGAGGGGCGAGAAAAGGATGCGGCCCACCTGCGCTTCCAGCCCCGTGGTGAGGCCCCTCCCCTGACTCAAGTGACCCCGACTACCATGCACCACATCTGACCTCTGACGCCGAATTTTACCCCCTAACTCCATGCATGATCTCTGACCTCTGTGTCTTTTCCGGCCCCTGGCCCCACAAAGACCCCAACAGGGCGGCTGCCGCCCGCAACCTGCACTGCTGGGTGCACGACGTGGATTGGCTGAGTTGCCGCTGGGGTCGGGGCCCTGGGGCAACGCGGGATGTGCGATACAGAATGTTCCTGCGAGATGCAAGGTGCGTGTAGGGATGTCAGGGGCGGGATCAGGAGGGGATCGCTTCCTTTGTGTACAGGGTCAGTTCCTGTTTTGGTGTTGTCACGTCCTGCGTGGGCAAGGTCACTTCCTTTGTGGGTGACAACACTTCCTGTATGTGGGATGGGTCACTACCTGTGTGGGTGATGTCACTTCCTGTCTGGGCCATGTCACTTTTGAGTGGATTATGTCACTTCCTTTCTTTATCAGGTCACTTCCTGTGAGGGCTACCTGTGACGTTGGGGTTACTTCCTTTGTGACTTGGGGTTGCTTCCTGTCTCTCTGAGGCCAGGACTTTGCCTAGCAACATCATTTCCTGTATGGGCGGGACTAATTTCCATCATTTCCTTTGTGAGTGGTATCACTTCTTGTGTGTTTGGGACTTGGTAGTGTTACTTTCAGTATGGGATGGAGTTATGATGTCACTTCCCTGTGAATGTTGTTACTTCCTGTGTGGATGTTGTCGTTATCTTGTGGGTGGGGTCACTTCCTGTGTGGTTGGGACTCACTGACTTCACGTCCCATGCCCCTTCATCCCCACATTCTGCCCCCTCCCAACCTCCACAGGCACAGCCCAGACCACGACCGTGAGTGCCCGAGGTACGAGATTGACGCCCAAGGGTCGCGCGTGGGCTGTGTGGTGGGTGAGGCTGGGACCCTGGCCTCCCTCATCACAGTGACGGTGAACGGCAGTGGTGGCGCCCATGGGGTCCATGCGCCCGTGTCTTGTACCGACGCAGATATCGACATGGCTGCCGTGGGTGAGCCTATAGTGCGCACAATGCGGGGTGGGTGGGATGGGGTATGGTGGGAACCGTTGAATACCTGCAACATAGACACCGGGCAGGTCAGTGGGTACGGGGCAGGGCAGGCCGACTCTACACCATGGAGTGCAGAATGTGGCCCCACTGCGCGCCCATCCCTGCCCTGCCCCCTCCCGACAGAGGTCCTGGCCCCGCCTGTGCTGACAGCTGAATGCGAAAGCACGGGGGCCCATGTGAGGTGGGCGCCTCAGAGCCGGTTCCAGACCGCCTTCCTGTTCACTCTGCAGATCAACCAGGTGGGTATGGAACAGGACTTGGGGGGAGGGACAGGACCTCCCAAGGTGTGCCTGATTGCTGATGCCCTGCTCCCCTGATACCCCCCCCCCCCAGAGTTCACAGACAGAGCCAAAGTTTGAGAAGGTAAGTCAGGTGTGAGGCAGGGCCGGGTGGGGGTGGGGCATCGGGGTCTGACCACACCCGCTGATGTCGCTTCTGGCCATCTCCAGGTATACGAGAGGGACTTCAAGGTCCCGACCCTGGACGCAGTTTCTGTGCGTGTCAAGGCCACAGCCCGGGACTCGGGCGTGGAGAGCGACTGGAGCAAGGCCTGGAGCCTGGGTGAGGCCCCACCTCCTGCCCAGAGCCACTACCTCTCTGCTAGATGACATCACTTCCTATTTCCAAACTCACCGCCTCTCTGAAGGACGTCACTTCCTGTTTTGTGCCTCACTTTCTGTCTCTTGTGACATCACTTGCTGGCTCTCAATTCGCTTCCTGTCCCAGCAATGTTTCTGTTTTCACCCCCAACCAGCTTGGTTTACCCAGTGTCCTCACATCCTGGTTGGCAAGGCCTTGCACCAACCTCACTGTAGTCCCACTCCCAATATGGCCCCTGAGATCTTCCGCCCTCATTTCCTGTCCCTGGCAATGACACTTCCTGGTTTCCCCAATGGCATCAACTCTGTTTTCCTACTGTGACGTCATTTCTTATGTCAGACAAACCCCGCCCAACCACCGTCCAGTCAGGGCTTCCAGGGTGGGAATCCACCCTCAACTTCCTGTCCCCGTGCAGACTGTGGCCCCACAGCGACACTGGCAACCCCGATGACATCGCTGCTCCTGGCGGGGGCGGGCGCGGGCGCCGTGGTCATAGTGATGGCTGTGCTGCTGCTGTGCTGGAGGTGATAATGTTGCACCCAGGGGGCGGGTCTGGGGGGGGTGGGAAGCTCTACTCCTTGCCTCTTCACTTCCTGCCCCTGTGGGTGAGGGTTGAAGTCAAAATCACATTCCAAGAGTGTCTCTGGTTTGGTACAAACTCATGGAAATTTGTAAAATTTATGCAAATGTATGCAGGTCTGTGGTATGACGTCAACCCCCAGCTGTGAATGACAGCTGAAATATTTCTGATGCCTGGGAAGGCAGAGTCCAGGCACATGCAAATTTAGGCAAATCTATGCCAAGGCCATGAGATTGGTAAAAATTAATGCAGATCTGCGCTGATCTTATGCAGATTTATCTAGATTTATAAATATTTTAACACACATATTTGCAAGTGTACTACTCTGACATCAAGTGAGAGCTGTGGGGCAGGGCCTGGATTCCTGCATGTAAATTTATGCAAATCCACGTTTACTCTGTCCCAATTCACACAGCTTCACTTACAGTCCAGTAGCTTTGTTAATTGGATAAATTTATGAAAATTTATGCAAATGAACACAAATGATGTTATCAGCCTTGGGAGGTGGAACCTGGCCGCATGTAGTTCATGCAAATCCAAGCCAACCTGGGCACCGTTGTGGAAATTTATGCAGATTTGCACTAATCTCATGCAGATTTATACACATTTATGCATCTTTTAATATGCACACATTTGTAAGTCCTATGACATCATCACAGTATGATTGACAGGTGGAAACATTTCAGTATTTCAGTATGGCTGGGAGGCGGTGCCTGGGTGCCTGCATGTAAATTTTGGCAAATACACAGAATTTGACAGATTCTTCCAAATTTATGTGGACTTGTGCAATTTTATGCAAATTTGGCCTTTGGCAAAAATTTGGATTTGGCATCATCATCCCATTGTGACTGTTGGCTCAGGAGGAGGGGCAGACTCATGCAAATATATGCAAATTTACACCAAGGCTGTCCAATTCACAAAACATTCAGAGTCAACATAATTGGACAGATTTATGTAAATCTATGCAAATGACTTCAAATGATATCATCAGACTGACAACCTGAGATACAGGTTCTCTGATGCTTGGGAGGCAGAGCCTGGCTGCATGCAAATCCAAACCAACCGTGAGAGCTTTGTGGAAATTCATGCAGATCTCCACTAATCTCAGGCAAATTTTTAGACGTCTTTATGAAAATATGCTCTATGACGTCAGCCCAACAGCAAATACATGCAAATTCTCACCAACATTGTGAAAATATATGCAGATTCGTGAAAATTTGCCAAATCTTTGCCTTTCATGCAAATCTATCCAAATGAGGCCCCATAGCACAGTTGAGATTGACAACTGCACATACTGTCCCACTTGAAATTCTATAAACCCACACTAAGGCTGTCAAGTTTATGCAAATCTCATGCACATTTACTCAGATCAATATGGCATCATCCTACGCTTCTGACAGCGACATACATTATCCTACCTGACAACCCACAAATCCACACAAATTTAAGCAACTCTATGTAAGTCATGCAGATTTGTTCCTTTCTGTGCAAATTTGGAAATTGAATGTTTTATACAAATGCACGCAAATTCGCCATATGACATCATCTTAAGATTGTGGGTGACAGCTGCAGTGAAGATGGATGCCAGGGGAGGTGGGACCTGGCCGGTTTGCATGCAAGTCTGTATGCAAATCAGCACCGTGATGTCATTTCCCCCATTGTGATTGACAGTTTCCCCATTGAGTGATGGCTTGGTAGGCGGGACCTTGGCCTGCCCCCCACATATTATACCAATTCATGCAAATGACATTAAATTCATGCAAAGTAACAAATTTGTGCAGATGTCAACATGACTGGCATGTCCCCACACCCGTTCTGTCCACAGGAAGTTGCTGCTGAGCCGTCTGTTCCCACCCATCCCAAGGATGAGAGTCCCACCTGGGCCAGAGATGGTGAAGGAGTGGGGCCTAGGGAGGGGATGTGACCTGGAAAGGGGCATGGTCCAGGCTGAGTGACTGACGGGTAAGTATGACCTGTCTGCCTTGCAGGTTACATGGGTCGAGGCACCTGAGGACTGCGAGGTGACGCTGTTGACAGACAACTGAGCCCTGCCTCCAGCACGGACCCCAATAAACCGACCCCTTGCCACTCTGAGAAACTCTGTCCACCTTATCGGCCTTTATTACACCATGACCCGGGCGGGGGTTGGGTCGGGAGTGGGGGTGGTCACACAGGGGTCCTGTTTGTAACATTACTTCCTGTCACCTTGGCTGTGATGACATAACTTCATGTCTGTGACTCCACTTCCTGTCCTGGTCCCAAAGGCAGCAGCCGGCGCCCCAGCTCGCGGCAGAGCCGGTTGAGAGGGAGCCCCGCTGCGTTGAGGGGGTCACCCCGCACGGCCTCTGCCATTATCGCTCCGCCCCGCGCCTGCAGCCCGTAGCCGCCCGCCTTGTCCCTGGAAGCGAGGGGGGTGGCAGAGGTCATGTCAGGGGTCAAGTTTTAGAAGCTGAGGTCAAAGGTCAGAGGACTGGTGGAGATTATGGGCGGAGTCGGGGTGTGGCTCACCAGGGCTCCCCGCCCTCCACATGCTCCTGCACAAGCTCATCCGACAGCTTCGAGAATGTCACCAGCGTCTCCTCGTGGAAGACCACCACCACCTCTGTGTCGCGGGTGCCTGTGGCAGGGTGTTCACAGGTCACCCCAACAGACGTCATGACCCCAGGACCCGGACAACATCACTGGGATCCCCAGAAACCCCACGAATACCCTGGGGTCACCTGCTCCACCTGTAAGGATGATGGCGACACCGGTGATGACACTGTGCTCACGACCGTTCAGCCTGGGGGTGGGGCCCAGTAGGTGTAGGGTCAGTGCCTGGAGTCAGGGTTTGGCCACGCACCCCAGGGAGGCCCCGCCCACCTGGTTAACATCCGGAGTGCATCTTCACGGTCGCAGGGCTTCCCCATGATCTGCCCCTCCATGGCCTGGGGGGGGGGGAAGGGTTAGGGTTTGGGGAGGCAGGGTTGCCCTGTGCATTAGGCAGCCAGAATGCGGGAGTGGCCCAGGGTGTCAGGGAGGGGTTGAGATTACCCACCCACCCCCTTGCCCTCTGTGACCCCCTACTGCACGCAGCGCCTCCGCCCCCAGGTTCTCACCACAATGGTGTCAGCTCCAATGATGAGGTGCTGGGTCTCCGGGTCAGCCTGGGGTTGGTGGGCAGGGCCATGGTTGAGTGATGGGCGAGCAAACCCCGCCCCTGACAGGGAAAATCCAACCCCAAAATGGGAGGCTTTGCCTACCAAGCAGGAAGAGGTGGGCAGAGCCAGGAAAGGGAAGGCCAGGGCCTTAAGGTGAAGCCACGCCCACAATCAGAATCCACTCCCCTGGCCTCAAATCTATGCCTCTTACCAGGAAACTCCTCCACCTGACCAGGAGCCCCACCCCTAACACGGAACAGTCTGAAACCCCGCCTTCATTTAAAAAAAACAAAACAGGGGTTGGGGATTTAGCTCAGCGGTAGAGCGCTTGCCTAGGAAGCGCAAGGCCCTGGGTTCGGTCCCCAGCTCCAAACAAAACAAAACAAAACAAAACAAAACTGCCTCTCCTATGGCGGCCCCGCCCCTAACAAACCATGCCCACAAGCCACAAGTTGGCCCTAAAAGACAGACACCCTACCTTGACCTGGAAGTCATTGCCGATTCAAGGAGCTCTGACCCCAACACCAAAACCCCAGCCCTAGCACGCAAGCCCAGTCCCAGACCAGAAGCCCCGCCCACGATCCTTGCCCTGAATCCCAAACCCGCCTCTTATGCATAAGCTAAGCCCCAGCACTCTAAACACTCTCCTACCTTAAAGTTATTCTCAGGACAAGAAGCCACTGCCTCAACCTGAAGGTCACGCCCACTAATTGTTAAACCTCTTCCTGACATGACAGCCATGCCTTCCAACCGCAGACTCTGCCTGCAATCCCTGAACCACGCCCCTGACGTCGAGTTTCCGACCACTTATGAAAACCCCATTTAAAACAGACCCATACCCTTCAACCTAAAGGCCACGCACATTGACCATGAAATCCCACACTGACCTGGAGAGTCAGTAACTAAACAGAAATCCAGGACCCAACTCTGTGGATCCTCCCCAAAACGCTCACACCACGCCCCAAATCAGAATCAGAAAACAGGGCACACCCCCTAGCCCTTAACTCTGACCTAAACTGGAATCTCTGTCCCAAACTAGAATTTCAATCTGCAGGCTTCACCCCTAAGGATGAGACCACGCCCCAAAACCGGGAGCCCCACCCCTAATAGAAACCCCGCCCCAGGTCGTAAACCCACGCCCACAACAACAGGCAACAACCCCAAACTGAAAGCTACGCCATCAAACCAGAAGGCCCTCCTGCTAAGGCTGAAACCAAGCCCTGGGCCCAGAATCTCCGCCCCACAACATAAAATCCCCCGTCTACTTTCTACTGGGGCCTCCCCCACCTGGCTTAGGCGCATTCCGACGTCCAAGGCTTTCCCTTTGGCATTTGCAATCACCAAGTCCTGAGGGCGGAGCATGTGCTCCGGGGGCGGGACCTCGGAGAAGTGCGAGGGGATGACGTCGAAAACCACGCCCTGTGGGGTGTGGTCACGTCACACTCTCATTTTTAGGGATTCCCGGTTCCGCCCACCAACTTCCGGTTCCCTCCCTGTCAGTGACCCGGCAAACGGAAAGCGCACCGCCAGGTCGAGGATCTCCCTCCGCCTTGGCGAAGCGCTCGCCAGGACCACGTGGTAACCGCGCAGGAGCGGGGCGAGCGGCTTCAGTGCCATGGCGGCCAGAGTCGCGCGGGGTTACCAGACCTGACCGATATTACTGGGGGACTCCGCAGCCCAGGCACCACCCTTCGTGTTCCGTGAATGGTGGCTTTTTTTGCGCAATTTCCGGAATTCGCCCAGGCCCCGCCCCTCCCTCTTGGCATGCGAAATTTAGGAAAAGCGCAGCCAAGAGGGCGTATGCGGTATTAGATAAAAGTAAAAATCAGTATGATGGGCGGAAGTCCCGCCCCTTTTCGAGTCCGTTTAAAGAAAATCTGAGCCGGAACTTGCCCTAGAACCACGCAGAGCCCTGGGAATCAATTCGGGAAGTCCCGCCCCCTGTCGCCTCCGTCAAAACCGGGAAAGGACGACCCGGAAGCACGGTCACTGCCACGGGGGTCGCGCCAGGGCGGACGTCACACACATGAATACGCTAGGAATCACGGGATTGCCCGCCGCGCTACGCGGGCCGCGCTCGCTGACTACGAGTCGCATAGTTTATGACCTCACGCATAGCGGACAGAGTCTGCTCTTTGCTGAGCCTAGTTGCTTTGTTGTGACATTCGAGCGAAGGCGACGAAGGGGTCACCAGTGCTGACCCCGCAGGCCACTGTCACGGAGCCTAAGCGCAAAAGGAAACTGGGAGGCGGAAGAGCTTCTACGCATGCGCGCCCTGCTGCTGTTGCTGTTTCTTGAGGCTGGGGTCAGAGGTGAGCGGTACCGGAAGTTCCCTTTGTGCTCCTCCGCTTTCCCGCTACAGGAGAGCGGTTGAAAGCGGCTGACAGACGTTGTCGCCACGGAGGAAACGGGAGGGAGTCGATCGTATTTGACGTCACCGGTGAGCCCCTTGGTCATAGGATTATCGCCCTGTTGACCAAGGAGCCGCAACCTCCTGTGACTGGGAGCGAGAGCAAAAAGCTGCGCGTGCGCGCTGAGTGCCGCTGGTTCTGCTGGTGATCCCTGTTTCCCGTATCCCGGATCAGAGGTGACCGGGACCGGAAGTGGCCATTTAAACTGCGAAAATCAGTTGTCAGCGGCCGTGAACGAAACGCCTGCGGGGACTTTACCAAAAGGCCTTAGACGGTGGCGAGGACTAGAGTCTGGGCACCGGAAGCTAAGGTGCGTCACGGGAGCCCCGGGAATGGCTACGAAGGGTAACGGGGCAGAGTGACGAGGCCGCTGCGGAGCACAGGGGTGGAGCTTAGAGGAGGTGAGCGGAGAACGCTCCGGGCTCGCGTAGACTGGGTCTGACCTGTTTGTGCTGCTTCCGCGGAGTTTTCCGGCTAGAAAATGGGATGGGGCCCTAGCAGGAGAAATGTAGGACTGGGGCGGAACCTGGGGCAGAGGCGTGGCTTTATTTGAGAGGAGGGGCGGGGTTTGGTTCCTTGGAGTCAGGTGAGCATAGCCTTAGCTGTGTTCTCATCATAAGGTTCTCTGATGTCATGACCTTGTGTGCGTGTTTCAGATGTTGTGACGTCACCATGAGCATCACTACATACTGATATCACTGCACCATCCCCGCTCCCCCAGACTTGCTGGCCATGTCCTCAGCCACCATCGTGCACGACCCCTCGGAGGCGGTGCCCCTGTGCCCGGCGCTGGGCCTGTACCTGAAGCCAATCGCGCGGGTGACAATCTCGGTGTCGCTGCCCCCTCCGCCCCCAGCTCCGCCCCCTTCGCCTTCCTCGACGTCCCCGCCCCCGCGTGCGCCAAGTCGCGCAGTGTCAAACTGGGAGGTGATGGAGGGACTGCGGGCGATGGCACAGGGGGCACGAGCGCCGCTGTCATCACTGCGCCTGGCCCGGGGCGGCCCAGAGGTCGTGCGCTTTGAGGGCGAGGTCGAGAACCGGGCGCTTGTGCGTCCCGCGCTCGCTGGCCTGGACGGCAAGACTATGATGCTCAGCGGCCTCCCCCATGGCCTGCGTGTAAGCGCCGCTGAGGCCACGCCCCCGCCCACGGATGACCCCGCCCACCCTCATGACACCATCCACCTTCAGGGCCTACCCTGCCGCTGGTTTGCGCCCCGTGGGGGCAGTGGCGGGGATGAGGCTGGAGGCATTTCTTCCCCTGGTGGCATTGCCTCAGCAGAGAGGCCCAGCGAGGCTCTCCTGCGCCAGGCTTTCGGGGCGTTTGGTGAGATCCGCCATGTGGACATTCCCATGCTGGACCCTTACCTTGGTGAGGACGGCAGCCATGGCGGGGGCGGGGGCGGGCGGCTCCGCTTCGAGGCCTACGTTCAGTACCGAGAGCGTGATGCCTACGCCCGTGCCATGGCTGCCCTGCGTGGTGCTAAGCTCATGTTTAGGGGCACCGACGGCAAAGCTGTGGCCTGCGGCATCAAGGTGAGGGGTTTGGCGGGACCTGGAGTGGATTGACATCTTGTGGGCGGAGACTAAGCTATTACTGACAGAGTAGGGGCGGGGCACCAGATGTAAATGGCACATGGAACTCCTTGGCGCTTGCATGTGGAGAGGTGGGTGGTTCCTCGGGTAGAGTGCAGTGCCTGAGATGAGGGGCGGGGTCCATGACATCATGATGAGTTTCAATGATGTCACAGGGGTCAAAGGGGGCGGGGTGGCGTCGCGGAGATCAAAGGTCACCCACATGACATCACAGGGCGGCATTGTGATGTTACCCCACGTCCTCTTCACTCCCCACTGTGCTCCTTCCCCTGCAGGTGACATCAGATGCCACACAGCACCTGAGCGAGGCTTCGATCAGACGCCGGCAGCTGGAGCGGCAGAAACTACAGGAACTTGAGCAGCGGCGTGAAGAGCAGAAGCGGAAGGAGCGTGAGGATGAGGCGCGGCGGCGGGCAGGCCAGCGGTGAGCCAGTCTGAGGCAGGGTGACTGGTGGGTGGATCGATGGGATGATGTCACTGGGAAATCATTTGGATTATATCACTCACGTGACATTGTTGATAATGACATCTCCCTGATGAGCTTACTCTGATGACATCATGCTGTGTGACATCATCAGGTCTTGTATGAGGTCATGCTGAATGGTATTGCTGGCCAATATCATTCAGGTGACATCATCCCAAATGACATTGTGTTGTATGACATCATACCATATGACATCAAGGGGTGATGTCACTAGGATGCAATATCATATATCATGGTACGATCTCATGTTAAATGTGTTAATAAGAATGTCACCCATATGAATGACAGAGTGACATCACCACCCCTCACTTTCTCTTTGTTACACTCCTGGTCCCTCCCACCTGTCACTCATTCAGTAGTTGCAAACCTCACTTGTTTATCCCACACTCATTTCCTGTCTGGGGCAAAGTCATTAGATGATGTCAATTCCTATGATGTCGCCCCCTATCACATCACCTTCAGCCTGGGATGAAATCATTTGATGACGTTGCTTGAATGATGTCATATCCAGTGACACCAACCCGATTACATCACACGATGTCACGCCCAGTGACATCACCCACCCACCCCCAACCACCAGGAAGCAGCGGGAGGCAGAGCAGCAACAACGGGCACGGCGTCGGGAGGAGAAGCTTCGGCGCAGAGAGGCACGGCAACGAGCACGGAGGAGACGAGGCCGACGTCGAGAGGAGGAGGAGGAGGAGGAGGCAGAGCCCCAGCCGGTGTTGGGGCGCGAGGAGGAGGAAGGTTTAGAGCCCCGTCGGCTACTGCTCGCCCAGCGCAACCTGCAGTCTGTGCGGCTCATTGCTGCCCTGCTTGCCCGCGCTGAAGTAAGCAGGCCTTATGGGTGGGCAGAGTCAGAGGAGAGCAGAATTACAGTGTTGCCTCAGTCAGAGGTGGTATGGGCATGGGTGGGCAGGGCCTCAAGTGACCAACAGGAAGTGTGTGCTTGCCTTAGTCTTTTCTGGAATCCTTGGCTCACAGGAAGTTACCCAGTGGGTGGAGCTTAGGCTCACAACCCTGCTCCCCACAGGCCGCCAGACGCCGCCAGCGTGAGCAGAGCGAGGAACGACGTCGCCACGCAAAGGAGGAAGAGCTTCGGCGCCAGCAGGAGGCAGAGATTCGGCGTCAGAGGGAGGCAGAGCTACGCCGAGTGGAAGAGGAGAAGCGGCGGGCACTGGGACTGCAACGTCGGGAGCGTGAGCTCCGCCATCGCCTCCTCGCCCTGCTGCTAGCCCGGGGGCCTGGCTTGGGGCGGCTAGTGGGCGGGGCCGGGACAGGAAGTGACGTTGTGGGGGCTGGGAACAGCAAGATGGCTGTGGGGGGTGGCCATGGGGAGGCAGGACAAAGCCAGACAATGACAGGAAGTGAAATCAGGGGAGATGGAAGGGAGAATATGAAGACAGGAAGTGATATGGCTACCTCGGGAAATGGCCACATTGACAGAGAAAATGAGAAAATAAAGACAGGAAGTGGGGTCCCAGCCACAGGAGGTGGTACTGGGGACCCAAGAGGTGCGGACAAACAAACAGAAAGTGGTGTCCTGCCGACAGGAAGTGATGCAAAGACAGGAAATGGTGCCAGAGGGACAGGTGGCCCAGGGAGGGACCCAATTGCAAAGACGTGGACGGAAAATGTGACGACAGGAAGTGGCGGCCCCGAAACAGGAAGTGGTGTGGCCAAGATGGCGACAGTAAGTGCTAGCAATGAGACCGAAAGTTCATCTGCCAAGCTCAAAGCCATGCCCACTTCCTGTAGTGACCGGGAAAGATGTGGCCTTGAGTCCCGCCCGTCCTGGCATTCCCGTGACTTTGGGGGCAGTTCAGGACAGTCTAGAAGCCGTGATGGCAGTGAGCGGCGACGCCCCCACGAGGAAGAGGACGGCGGTGGGCGGGACCGGAAGCGCGCACACCGCCATCGTGAGGACCGTGGTCGCTCGAGGTCTCGATCCCCGCGGCGCCGGTGACCGACCTGCCCAAATCATGGGACTTACTAGATGACCCAGAAGTCCTGCCCCAAGGACTATGAAAGTCATAGGCTCCCTGGCGGCCATTATGTATTTTTTCAAACCTCTGAATGCGGAGTTGAGTTTTCGGTTTCGGGGGCGGGACTTGGGTGTGACATGAGTGGCGTAGTGTGTGGCCATGCTCAATAAACGCCTGGAGTTGGAGATGTGTGACCCTGTCGCATCACATCCTGTCTGGGGTCGTGGGGACAGTCCTCAATTGGAGTGGGGAAGTCTTGGATGTCAACCAGGGATGAGATCAGCCATGGTGGGCAGGGCTTAGTTAGGCTTCACTTTAAGTGTGGGTATGTGGGTGACCGGTGCCCAAGTGCTGTGCAAGGCTTATCCCATGTGTCTGGAAGCCTCCCTGGACCTGTGCCTGGTGTGCAGGGCTTCGGTAGTGGGCGTGGTCGAGTCTGAGTGATCACTGGACTGTGAGTTGCGCCAGGAGAAAGGCTTGGTGTTGGCAGGGCCTGGGTAGATAGGCAAGGTCGGGTTTATGGGTGGGTCTTAGCGTGAGCGATGTGTGTATGCGTGGCCTCTGGTGAAGGGATAGATTGGGGGTGAACTTGTCCGAATTGACCGTGGGTGGAGTGCAATGTGACAACTGGAAGTGATGTCACCTTCGTGGGCAGGGCTTCTTGCCTCATGCCACAGACCGCCCAGTGGGGCGGGACTTCTAGCATTTCAGGATTGTGATAGGGTCAGGTGTCAATGGGTGGAGCTGCTATCCCTGGAAGTGAATGCCAGGCCCGAACACTAGGAGTCAGACAGGACTGATGATGTCATTTGACGTCACAGGAGACAGAAGTGGTCAATAACCCCACCCTGAGGACAACAGGAAATGATGCAGGTGGGAGGGGACAGGAAAGGTCAGAGGTTAGAGTGGTAGCGCCCAGGGCTGACATCTTTTATCCCTGGACACAGAAGTAACGTCACCTGGCTAGCCGGCCTGATCCGGATCAGCAGCTGACACCCACTCCAGCCCCAGTTTAAAGGATTTAGATTTGCCCCAGGGCCAGGGCAGTTGTGCCTGAGGCTAGGATAGGCAAGATGGCACCGGGCGGGGAGGGCGAGCGTGACCGCGACTTCCAAGTCCTTATGAGCCTCGCCCACGGCTTCATGGTCTCCCAGGTACCCAGAAGAGGTGGGGGTTCGGGGGTCATCTGGGGGTGGGGTCGCGACCTTTAACTCACCCCACCCCACAGTCACCATCCTGACCTTTTTTTTTTTAAAGATTTATTTATTTATTATATGTAAGTACACTGTAGCTGTCTTCAGACACACCAGAAGAGGGCATCAGATCCCATTACAGATGGTTGTGAGCCACCATGTGGTTGCTGGGATTTGAACTCAGGACCTCTGGAAGAGCAGTCGGTGCTCTTAACCACTGAGCCATCTCTCCAGCCCACCGTCCTGACCTTTGACCTCACTTTGATCCTTTATTTTTGCATGTCCCAACCTTTGACCCCACAATCTCGTCCTCTGTGCCCCACGACCCTTTGACCCCACCCTCCTTTGTATGGTGACCATATGGCGCATTTTTTCCGGGCCACCTTGACCTCTGACATATTGTCCCATGACAACTGACCCCGCTCCCCACCCCATCCCCAGGTGCTGTTTGCTGCCCTGGATCTGGGCATCTTCGACCTTGCGGCCCAAGGCCCGGTGGCGGCGGAGGCGGTGGCACAGACTGGGGGGTGGAGTCCGCGGGGAACGCAGCTGCTAATGGACGCCTGCACCAGGCTGGGGCTACTAAGAGGGGCCGGGGACGGTGAGGGGCATGGCCTGAGTGGGGAAGGGGCCTGAGGTGGGGGCAAGGTCAGATATGAGGTGTGGGGCCTGGGTGTGAGTGACAGACTATGTGCGGGCCTTCGGGTGTGACAGAGAGGGTCCAAGCCTGGGAGTGTGATTGACGGCTTAGGGTGGCGCTTAGGACATGATTGTAAGGATAAGGGCATGGCTTATAGTGACGGGTGAGGGGACAGGACCTAGATCTGATGATTGACAGCCACGCCACCGCTCCTTGCCCCGCCCCTCAGGCTCCTACACCAACTCTGAGCTGTCATCCACATTCCTGGTGAGCGGAAGCCCCCAGTCTCAACGCTGCATGCTGCTCTACCTGGCGGGCACAACATACGGCTGCTGGGCCCACCTGGCTGCCGGGGTCAGGTGCGGGCGGGTGGGTGGGGATCACCTGAGGGTCACCTGGGGTTACAGGGCTATGGTGGGGTCATACGAGGTCAAAAAAGTAAAACCAGGGTCCTGCGGGATCAGGATGTGTCACAAGGTCACATGTCCTGGCCCCACCCACACAGGGAAGGGCGGAACCAGTACTCCAGGGCCGTGGGCATCTCCGCTGAGGATCCCTTTGCGGCCATCTACAGGTGCCCCCACCCTACCTGGCACCACCCACAGAGCCCAGCCCCAAATGCCGACCCCTACCCCTTCCCATAACCCCTGCCCTGGGCACGGCCCTGCCCACAAGTCCCAGCCCTGCCCACCGGCCCAAGATTTGCCCGACAACCCCACCCACCGACCCTTCCCACAGGCCGGGTACCGCCTCTCGAACCCGCCCACCAGTCCCAGCCCGGCCCACTGACCTTGCCCACCATCCCTGCCTACCAACCCTGACACTGGCACCCAACCCTCGCCTCACCCCCAGGTCAGAGCCTGAGCGCCTGCTGTTCATGAGGGGCCTGCAGGAGACATGGAGTCTATGCGGGGAACGGGTCCTCACAGCCTTTGACCTCTCACGCTTCCGGGTCATCTGTGACCTCGGCGGTGAGCCCTGACCCCACTCTGCCCATGTCAGGGGTGGGATGTCAGGGATGACATCATCAGGGTTGGGGTCGGAAACTGGGTACATGAAGTGATCTTGCTGTGGGTGGGACATGCCAGTCATACAGTCCCTGACACTGAAAGTGATGTCATGATGGGGTGTGGCCCAAAGAACAGGAAGTGAGGCCACTACTGTTGTTCCTGTTGGCTAGACATTAGTGACAGAAAGTGACATCACCAGAGGTATCACTGGTGCTGTAATGACAGGAATGATGTCATCAGGGCCCGCCCACAATTCAACCCTAAAAACAGGAAATGACAACATCAGAGAACCACTACAGACCGGAAATGTTTGTCACTCAGTGTTAATGAACAGGAAGTGAGGTCATTAAGTCTCCCGGATGATTTCACGGGTGGGTGTGTCCCACATCTCCAGTAGTGTGCACAACTACCTTATGGCGACCCCTCCCCCCACAGGCGGGTCTGGGGCGCTGGCACAGGAGGCCGCCCGCCTCTATCCCGGTAGCTCTGTGTGTGTCTTTGATCTCCCTGATGTCATCGCCGCTGCCCGCACCCACTTCCTGTCCCCAGGGGCAAGACCCAGGGTGAGGTTTGTCGCCGGTGAGTAGGCGGGGCTGGAGGGGCGGGGCATGTAGCTGGGCGGGGCCTGCAGTTGGTCAGGACTGGAGGTTGACTGGGACCATGGGGGGGGACCATGGAGTGCATCTCTTAATATTTCCTGTGATGTCATTTTCTGTCGTCACAATTATGCAAATTTATACTACTTTATTCCAGTGAGCTGTTTTATTGTGCATGGGGCTGAGTAATTGTGTTGACCCCACCCATGTCGGTCAACAAATACTTGCTACTTTTATGCAACCCAGCTCTGCTATACTTTGCTTCACAGCCTTGTTCAGCTCGAGCACGTTGGTGCAGTTTCTATGCTAATTTATGATAAGTTCTGCTAACCATTGACACCAGTTTGCTGTTGTTCTGACTTGTGCTAATTTTATGCTAACTTATGCCGATATCTTCCTTGGTTTATTCCTGAATGTTAATGCTAATGCCTTTGCTAATTTCACACAAATGAGATCCACTGTCCATAACTCAAGTTAATTCCGTGCTAATTAATGTTCATTTATTCTGATTTTATGCAAATAAGCCCTGCTGCTTCACAGTATCTGGTTGATCCTAATATGTGCTAATTCCATGCTATGGTTTGTTTCATTTGCACTTAGGAGCTCTTCCCAGTCTCCCTCGTTTCCAGGCTAACTCATGCTAATTTTATGAAAATCATCCCCACTGGCTCCTTCCCTTCATGTAGATCTACCCTTATGCATATGCTAATTTTATGCGAGTGAACTCAGGTGACAAATCATGGCCGAACCTCATTTTGAAAATGCGTGCTTAGTCCATTTCAATCAATGTTAATTCGCACAA
Organism: Rattus rattus; assembly: GCF_011064425.1. Taxonomy (NCBI): domain Eukaryota; kingdom Metazoa; phylum Chordata; class Mammalia; order Rodentia; family Muridae; genus Rattus; species Rattus rattus. The sequence continues at coordinate 14,893,442 of NC_046169.1, read as the reverse complement.
ATTTCATGCAAATCATCATTCCTGTCAGTCTTGATATCATGCCAACCCATGCAGATTTATGCTAATTTAATGCCAACCAAGCCCCTGATTCATTGCTGTGCTCCCTCCAGGCATTTCAACCATGAATATACTAATTTCATGCAAATCAAGCCAGCTTCTGAAATTACTCCAGTTCCTGTGGACGAATTCTATGTTAATTAATGTTAACCTATGTTAGCTTTATGCAAATCTGCAACCTAGCCTTGCTGCGCTGGCCTATTCGAATTCTAATTTTATGCTAATCTATTTATGCTATTTTATGACGACTTATGCTAATGAGCTGCTTTCATATTTGACCTTGTCGACCCCTGGACCCCTTCCAACATGCTGGGGCACCACCGATAGGTGACTTCTTCCGGTCCCGCCTCCCCCGCGCTGACCTCTTCATTCTTGCCCGGGTCCTGCATGACTGGGCTGATGGCGCCTGCGTGGAGTTGCTGGGGCGGTTGCACAGGGCCTGCAGGCCAGGTGGGGCCCCAGATGGTCACAAGGATGTTCTGGGGCCTGCAGGTCAGGTGGGGTCAGGAGGAGGGTCACAGGGTCATGGTGACAGGACTTGCAGGCCAGTTGGGGTGGGGGTCACGGTGGGGTCGCAGGGTTTACGAGGGGGCCATAGAGCCTGCAAGTAAGGTAGAATCAAGGGGTGTCACTGCAGGGTCACAGGGGGTCATGGGGCCACAGTGTGCCACAGCAGGTTACAGGGCTTGCAGGCCAGGTGGTGTTGGGGGTCATGGGGGAATTCCTGGGGGTTCTAGCGATCACGGGGTTGGGGGGAGGTGTCACAGGGCCTGCAGGACAGGTGGGGTTAGGGGGTGTCTTGGCTGGGGTGGGCTGCGGGAGTCACAGAGGTCAAGCTGATGTCACCTGGGGGGTCACAGGGATCATGGGGTGTCACATAGGTCACAGTGGTCAGGCCAAGGTCACAGAGTCGCGAGCTCCGAATCCCTTACCCCACAGGTGGTGCACTGCTGCTGGTGGAGGCAGTGCTGGCCAAGGGCGGGGCTGGGCCACTGCGGTCGCTCCTGCTGTCACTCAACATGATGCTGCAGGCTGAGGGGTGGGAGCGCCAGGCCAGCGACTACCGCAACCTGGCCACTCGTGCAGGCTTCCCCCGCCTACAGCTGCGGCGCCCTGGTGGGCCATACCATGCCATGCTGGCCCGGCGGGGACCCCACCCTGGGATCATCACAGGAGTGGGAAGTGACACTTCGGGGACAGGAAGTTTTGTCACAGGTATAAGACGTGATGTCCCTGGGGCAAGAAGTGATGCTGCAGGGACAGGAAGTGGCACTGGAAACACAGGAAGTGGCATCATGCTACAAGGAGAGACGTTGGAATCAGAGGTCAGCGCCCCACGAGCAGGAAGTGACGTTGGCGGGGCAGGAAATGAACCCAGAAGTGGCACCCTCAAGCAAGGAGACTGGAAGTGACTGGGGACTGAGGGCAGGGAATCCTGGGCAAGAAATGATGTCCCGGATGGGAATGGAGTAGTTTTGGCCAGGAAGTGACGCCATAACCGAAACCTGTGACTTGGGACAGGAAGTGACATCATGGGTGGGAATTTATGACTTCTGGACAGTTACATTACAGCTGGGAGTCAGTGAGTTTTAGGCAGGAAGTGATGTCACAGTAATGGTGGGGTAGGGGGCAATAAACGCAGCTGCGCGTTTGTCCGTGTATCTCTGGGAAGGGCGGTGACATTGTAGGTCCATCTCGGGAAAGGCTCTGCGGGCTCCTAGGCCAGGTGAGTGACAGGCGATGCCTGTGCCTGCATGGGGATGAAGTCACGGCCCCACCTACCCTAGTGCGTCAGGAGAGTGAGGATCTGAGGCAGCAGGAAGATGACACCTTTATTCCCCGACCGCCACCCAGGCTGCGCCAGTCAGTCTACAAGACTCTGCCCACAGATGCCCCTGCAGCTCCAGGTCTCTCGCAGCCCCCAGCACCTCAGCCTCCGCCTCATCCCGCAGGTAGCGACCTCCGACCCCTTCGAGCTTGGGCGATGCTGCTGCATACACTGAGGTCCAAGCCCCCTCATCGGGGGTCTGCAGGGGAGAGGGGTAGAGAACAGCGGAGATCACTGTGGGGCCACTTGGGGTCATAGTGGGTTCATCAGTGTGACCACTGATGGTGTGGTCAATGAGGTCATTAGGGGCCAATGGGGGTCACTAGGGGTCAATGAGAGTCATGAAAGGCCATGACGGTCCTTGGGGTCGTGGGTCACACAGAGGCCACAGGTGCAACACAGGAGTCACACAGGGTTTGTAGGGTCTGGGCACCACCCACCTTGAACAGCAGCCATCCCAGGAAGCGCTGCACTGCGCGGGTGCCCCACCCAGCATGGGCGAAGAGTGCGGTGTCGACCACGCCTGGGTCGACAATGTTGGCAGTGACGGGGTCGCCCAGGGCACTGAGCAAGCGCTGCAGCCGCAAGGAGAACAGAGCCAGGGCCAGTTTGCTGCCAGCATATGCAGCCAGGGCACAGGGGGCAGGGCTGTGGGGCAGGGTCTGGGTCAGGGTGGTACCCAGGGCAGTGGTGGCCAGGACACACCCACCCAGAGAATGGGGAGGGCGTCATCTCAGCCCAGTCCACCTGCCAGCCACAGCCTGGGGTCCCACCCACCTGTCTGTCAAATATGGGATGACATGTCCCCACCAAACTGTCAGTCATGCCCTGGGCCCCACCCACCTGTTAAACTTGTGATGACATCATAGCCCCAAACACCTGTCAATCACCACCTGGGTAGTATCACCAACCTGTCCACCCTTCACTCACCACAATGGCCGCCCTCTCTTGAATATACAAATCAAGTCATTAATATGCACGAGCTAAAATGGCTACCTGGGTCATTTGAGCATGCAAATCACCCCAATAAGTGTGGGGACATCTTGGCCCTTACCAGGCCTGGAGAAGATGCAGGAAAGACGTCTCCACCTCACCAACCAACAAGAAGTGATGTCATCTGGGGCACCTCCCAGGCCTTGTCCTCACCCAGGCCCCGCACCTGCCAACTCCGCCATGCTCTGCCCCAGCAGCTATGACAAACCCCGAGGGCATGCTCTCTGGGCAAAGTTCTCCTCCCTTCCCCCAGTGCTCACCTCTGCCCCAGCAGCCTGGCCACATCCGCCTGGCCCACCCAGTGAGTGGAGGAGCAGACAGTGACAACGCGCGACTTGCGTCCCTGGTGCCCAGAGGCCCGCAGGGCCGGCAACAGCAGGGAAGTCAGCAGGAAGTGGCCTAGAAAGTTCACGCCCACGTGGCGCTCGAATCCGTCCTTGGTGTTGCCACGCGGGTCCAGCATAACACCGGCTGCAGGGAGTGGGGTGAGGTCAAGGACAAGTCACACAGGAGGCAGGCTCACAGGAAACGAGTAGAGACAGGAGACAAGAAGTCCTGCCCACCAGGAAAAAAATCAATGGGACCAAGAAGATACACCCACAGAAAGTTCTTCCAGGTCCCACCAACCTGGAAGTGACATATCCGGGATGGACAGAAACGGGAAAAGGTAGTCTCACCCACGTGGAAAAAAATCCACAAAACAGGGTGTTGCGCACATTTGGAAATATTCCTGATAAGATTTCTCCATGCATATTAACGGTCTGATTTGCTGGTTGGCAATTAAAAGTCACAGGCTGATTTGCATATGCAAATGTGGCCTGCGTGATTCTGGCCCATGTAGCTGGGCGATGTCAGAGGCCCAGTGAAGATATCAGAAGCCAGTCAGCACTGTCCCCCACCCCAGGCCCTGCCCCTCAGGCCCTGCCCTCACCGTTGTTGATGAGCAGGTGCAGTGGCAGTGCTGTGGCCTCAAAGTCACGCACAAAGCTGCGGACGGAAGACAGCGAAGCCAGGTCCAGAAACAGGAAGTGGGCTGGGAGTGGGTGCCAGGGGCGGGGTCACGGGATAATGTCCCTTCCTGTGGGGCGGATGGATGCCCCGGCTACGCCCTCCTGTGGATCGTCCCCCCAACTCCCATGCACACTTGTCTCCGAAGCCCCGCCCACACTGAGCCCCGCCCACCTAATCCCAAAGGCCACGCCACGTGCAAGCCCCACCTCCATACAAGGCCTAAGGAGTCTCTACCTGACCCCATCTCCCCTGCTGTCCCGGAACCCCAACCCTAGATCCAGGTCCCACAGACGCCCATCAAAGGCCCCCCTCACCTGTGCCTTAGGCCACGCCCAATATAAGACCTGCTCATATCATGCTCTACCCAAGCTACAACTGTCCCTTTGGCCCCACCCACCATCCCAAACCCCACCTACCCCATGCCTCACCCTGGCTTCCATTTGCCCCAATGCCCCGCCCCTTACCCCACAGGCCCCACCCCTTACCACTCTCAGGTCCAGACTCCTCCTGGATCCTGGCAACAACCTCATGGCCTCTGTGCTCATCGTTTCCAGCTGCGGGAGATGGGGTAGGGAAGGGGAACACGATGGCCACCGCCCCTCCAGGGTAGCCGGGGCTGGACCCAGTTACATCAGGTTACCCCAGGACAGCCTGGGTTTCCCAGGGTAGTCCAGGCTGGAACACGCTCACCGCCCTCCTCCCATTGTCCCAGGGTTAGCCCAGGATGGACCCAGTCAGGCCACAGGTAGGGGGCGACTTCAGGTTTCCCTGGGTGACTAAGCCCAGGCCTGACTGCTTTCATCTCCTGGTGGCCCAGGTTGGACCCGGATAATGTAGGCCAGCCTATATTAGCCTGGAGTAGCCCAGGCTGGCCCGTGTTATTTTCACTGCACCAGGGTGGCACCAGGTGGCCTTCCTTCCCTTCCCATGCTGTCCCAGACAGCCACGCTTAGCCTAACTCCCAGTTACCCTAGCTGTGCCCTCTTAACCCAGAATAGCTCAGGCTGGACCGCACCATTAGCCCAGGCCACCCTCCCATGGCCCCTATTAGCACAGGCTGCCCTATCCCCACTCCTCATCCCTGTTAGTCCAGCCCACTCCACTCACCCACTTCCCCCCCCCCCCGTTAGCCTAGGCCCTCCATCTCACCCACGATGACGCGCATTCCCAGCCTCGCCAGCTGGCATGCAGTGCTCAGTCCGACACCCCTGGTTGCCCCAGTCACGATGGCCACGCGGTCCGTCTGCAGGGGTAGCTCTGGGCAGAGGGGGCGGAGTTAGGAGTAGGGCCAGTGGGAGGGGAGGGGAGAGGCTGGAGCAGGATCAGCCACATAGGGGTGTGTGTGTGTGTGTATGTGTGTGTGTGTGTGTGTGTGTGTGAGTGTGTGTGTAAGCATGGGTGGAGCCATTACGGGTGGGGTCACCAGGAGGGGCGGGGTCTTGGTGAGAGGCGAGGACAGGAAGGAACAGGGTCAGGAGGGGCGGGATAATCGTGACATCAGGGTGAGGAGACAGTGGGTGGGCAGGACTTCAGTACAGTGCGATGTCAGCCCAAGGGCGATGTTGGGGTCGGCAACAAGGCCACCATCACACCAAGCTGCGCTGATCCCACCGGATCGGGCTTCCCCTGCCAATACCCTGTCCGGGTCATTTAAATATGCAAATCAGCCGGTAAATGTGCAAATCAGCTCGAGAATATTCACAAAGCTGCTATGCAAATGAACTCATTAACATGGTGGTAAGCCCAGCAGTTAAACATAAGGGTCAGAGACCTAAGCCCCGCCCCCTAGTGACAGGCAGCGCAGGCCAGGGCTTTGTGTCCAGTGTGAAAACTGAAGTGGGAGGCAGGACTTCCTGTAGGTGTAGCCTGAGCAGGGGAGGGAACGTCCTGTCTGCCCTGGGCTCCTATGGAAGCCCTGGGTGCTGGGCGGGGCCTTGGGCTTCCGCTCAGGATCCGCCCATTGGGAGGGGGAGTGTGGATATTCAGAGCCGCTTATTACTATTCATGAATGATGTCACTATAAACTGGCTTAAAATCGAGCTGTGGGTCCATTAATATTGACGAACATTAATCAAGTTCGAAGCCGGATCGAAGTGACATCACCTGGGACCAGGGTATAAAAGAGATTTCTGATTTTCGAAAAGTAATATTATAATATGCAAATTTATTATTTAAATATTCATAGCTGCCTAGCAGAGGTGGGACTTACTGTCCTGTCTCCACCCAAGGAGCTATCGGGTCCCTGGGGCTCAGGGGTCGGACAGTCGACCCCGCAGATCCCGCGTGACTCCCAGTGACCTCTCCCAGGCCCGAAACACCGCCAGGAACCTCCCATAACCCTAGAAATGCAACTTCCGGTTCCGCCGGGAGGCGGGGCTAACAAGGTTACCGCCTTTTTCTCGGTCCCCGCTGTTTCCAGAAATTCCCGCGTGACCCCACCCTAACCCTGGTGACCCCCCCCACCGATACATCCGTGCGCCCAAAGGCACCCAGAAACACCCGGATGATCCCAAACGAGCCACTTCCGGTTTCGCCGGGAGCCAGGCCCAGTGTGTTTCCGTCGTTTCCCGCGACCCCCGGGCTGTGACCCCGCAACGCCGGGACCCTCGCCGACCCCGTTGCGACCCCGGCTTACCCGGAGGCCGGAAGCCCCCGCGCAGGCGGCGCAGCAACTGCACCATCGTCACCGCGACGCCCACGGCATAGACGCGTAGCGCGGCCCACAAAGCGGCCAACATGGCGGACCGGCCACACCCACCGACCCCAGACCCCAATGTGACCCTGCGCAGGCCGCGCCCATTTCCCCTCAAAACCGGAAGTGGTCTCGGGGAAAAAACAGAAATGCAGCCTCCGCGTTCGTCCCACGCACGCGACATTCCGCGGCTGTCAGTCACCGAGGCCACGCCTCCTGGGCCAGGAAACAAAACTGAAATGTAGTCGCCAGGCGTCGGGAAAACCGGAAATGGCACCTGAATGCCTGGTCCTGTCCTAATCATGGTGGACATAGTAAAGACTGAAAACATTGTCATTAAACTTGGAGATTTGTGAGAAAATAATCCAGCACATGTAAGAGAAACAGAAAATACTTTTTAAAAAAATTTAAAAATTTGTGAGAAACAATCCAGCAAGTATAAAAGACACAGAAAATATTTCAGAAAAAAGTTGAAGATTTGTGGAAAATCATCCAGAACATATGAAAGATAGCAACATTGGTAATAAAATTGAAGATTTTAGGGGGGGGGAACCCTGAAAATATGAAAGGCAAAGAAAATACTCAGAAACAAAAATGAAGATTTGTGAACAAGTAATCCAGGAAGTATAAAAGAAACAGAAAATATTACAGGAAAAATTAAAGTTTGTGGAAAATCATACTGAAAATACGAAAGCCAGAAAACATAGGTAATAAAATTCAAGATTTGGGGGGAGGGGAGATCCTGGAAATATAAAAGACACAGGAAATATTTCTGAGAAAATGTAGATTTGTGGAAAATCATGGTGGACATAGTGGAAACTGAAAGCGTTGCTATTAAACTTGCAGATTTGTGAGAAAATAATCCAGAAAATATAAAAGACATCGAAAATACTTCTGGAAAAAATTCGAAGATTTGGGGAAAATATTTCAGATGGCAACATTGGAAATAAAATTGAAGATTTGGGGGTGGGGAATCCTGAAAATATGAAAGACAGAAAAAATACTTCAGAAAAAATTTGAAGATTTGTGAGGAAATCCTGGAAATATAAAACAAACAGAAAATATTACAGGAAAGTTTGAAGATTCGTGGATAATCATCCTGAAGATACCAAAGCCGGAAAATATTGGTAATAAAATTGAAGATTTTGGGAGAAAATCCTGAAAATTAAAAAAACAAAAACAAAACAAAACAAAACAAAACACTATTTCAGGAAAAAACTGAAGATTCGTGAGAAAATAATCCAGCAAATATAAAAGACACAGAAAATACTTCAGAAAAAAATTGAAGCTTTATGGAAAACATCTGGACAATATGAAAGACAGCAACATTGGTAATAGAATTGAAGATTTTGTGTGTGTTGTAGGGGGAATCCTGAAAATATGAGAGAGAATACTTCAGATAAAATTGAAGATTTGTGAGCAAATAATCGAGGAAATATAAAACAAACAGAAAATGTCACAAGAAAAATTGAAGATTTGTGGAAAATCATCCTGAGAATACAAAAGACGGAAAACATTGGTAATAAAATTCAAGATTTTGGGTAAAAAAAATCCTGAAAATATAAAAGAACTATTTCAGAAAAAAATGAAGATTTGTGGAGAATCATGGTAAACATAGTAAAGACTGAAAACATTGCTAGTAAACTTGCATATTTGTGAGAAAATAATCCAGCAAATATAAAAGACACAGACAATACATCAGAAAAAAATTGAAAATTTATGGAAAATCATCCAGAAAATAATTAAGATGGCAACATTGATAATAAAGTTGAAGATTGTGGGGGAAAATCCTGAAAATATGAAAGAAAATACTTAAGGAAAAAATCGAAGATTGTGAGCAAATAACCCAGGAAGTATAAAAGAAACAAAAAATAATACAGGAAAAATTGAAGATTTGTGGAAAATCATCCTGAAACTACGAAAGACAGAAAACAGTGGTAGTAAAATTGAAGATTTTGGGTTGGGGATTTAGCTCAGTGGTAGAGCGCTTGCCTAGTGAGCGCAAGGCCCTGAGTTCGGTCCCAGCTCTGAAAAAAAAAAAAAAAATTGAAGATTTTGGGGAAAAAAATTCTGGAAATATAAAAGACACAGGAACTATTTTAGAAAAAAATTAGAGATATGTGGAAAATGTTGGAGAACATGTTAATATTGAAAACGTTGTTATTAAAATTGAAGTTTTGTGAGAAAATAATCCAGAAAATGTAAAAGACACAGAAAATACGTCAGAAAAATTGAAGATTTGTGAGAAAATAACCCAGCAAATATAAAAGATGGCAACATTGGTAGTAAAATTGAAGATTTGGGGGAAAATCCTGAAAATATGAAAGACAGAGAAAATACCTCAGAAAAAATTGAAGATTTGTAAGCAAGTAATCCAGGAAATTTAAGAGGAAAGAAAATATTACAGGAAAGTTTGAAGATTTGTGGAAAATCATCCTGAAAATACGAGAGACAGAAAACATTGGTAATAAAATTAAAGATTTTGGGGGGAAATTTCTAAAAATATGATTTTCCCAAAAATCATCAATTTTTTCCTTTAGTATTTTCTGTGTTTTTAGTATTTTGAGAATTATTTTCCAAAAAATCTAATTTTTTTCTTAAATATTTTGTGTATCTTTTATATTTTCAGAATGTTTTACCAAAGAACTGCCATTGTTTTCCTTAAGTATTTTGTGTCTTTAATATTTAGAGGATAATTTTCCAAAAAAATCTTGAAATTTTTTTCTGATATATTTTTTTCACTTTTATATTGCAAGGTGATTTCCCAAAAATCATCAATTTTTCATTAAATATTTTTTGTCTTTAATATTTTGAGGATTATTTTCCCAAAAACTTCAAATTTTTCTGAAATATATTCTGTATCTTTTATATTTTCAGGATGATTTTTAAAAATTCAATTTTTTCTTAAATATTTTCTGTCTTTAATATTTTGAGGATTATTTTCCAAAAAAATTCTTCTAATTTTTTCATAAATATTTTTGGTGTCTTTTATGTTTTCAGGATGATTCTTTTTTAAAAAAATCGACAATTTTTTAAAAATATTTAACATTTCTTTAATATTTTGAAAATTATTTTCTTGTCTTTTATAATTTTAAGATGATTTTCCCAAAAATCACTTTTATTCTTAAATATTTTCTGTGTCTTCAATAGTTTGAGGATTATTTTCCAAGAAAATCATCAAGTTTTTGCAGATACATTGTCTGTGTTTCTTTTCAGAATTATTTTCCAAAAAATTGTCATTTTTTCTTTAAATATTTTCTGTGTTTACAATATTTTGACGATTATTTTCCAAAATAATCTTTAAATTTTTTCTGAAATTTTTTTGAGTCTTCTATATGTATAGAATGATTTCTCCAAAAATCATCAATTTTTTTCCTTAAATATTTTCTGTGTCTCTAATATTTTGAGGATTATTTTCCAAAAAGATCTTTTAATGTTTTCTGAAATATTTTTGTGTTTTTATATTTACAGTATGATATTCCAAAAAATTGTCAATTTTTTCTTTAATATTTTCAGTGCCTTCAATATTTTGACGATTATTTTCCAAGAAAATCATGAAATTTTTGCTGATATATTTTCTGTGTCTTTATATTTTCCGGATTATTTTCCAAAAAATGGTAAATTTTTTGTAAAATATTTTGTGCCTTTAATATTTTGAGCATTATTTCCCAAAAAATCCACAATTTTTTCTTTAAATATTTTCTGTGTCTTTAATATATTGATTATTTGGTAAAAATAATTTGCAATTTTTTTCTGAAATATTTTCTGAAATATTTTCAAATTTTTTCAAAAATCTTCAAATTTTTTGAAATATTTTCTGTCTCTTATATTTTCATGATTACTTTCTTGAAAACTGTTGAATTTTTTGGAAATATTTTCTGTCTTTATATTTTCAGAATTATTTTCAAAAAATTTGTCAATTTTTTTCCTTAAATATTTTCTGTGTCTTCAATATTTTGAGGATTATTTTCCAAAAAAATCATCAATTTTTTTCCTTAAATAATTTCTGTTATTATATTGAAGATTATTTTGCAATAAGGTTTTCGATTTTTTTCTGAAATATTTTCTGTGTCTTTTATATTTTCAGGAAGATTTTCCAAAAATCTTCAAAATTTTTCTGAAATATTTTCTGCATCTTTAATAATTTCAGGAAGAGTTTCCCAAAAATCCTTATTTCCAGAAATATTTTCTGTGTTGTTTATAATTTCAGGATTATTTTCCCAGTAATCCTCATTTTTTCCTTAAATATATTCTCTTTAATTTTTGAGAATTATTTTCTAAAAAAGCCTTCACATTTTTTCTTAAATATTTTCTGTGTCCTTTATATTTTGAGGTTTAGCTTTCTGAAGTTTTTTTCTGTGTCTTTTGTATTTTCAGGATGATTTTCTCAAAAATTTTTACCTTAAATAATTTTTGTGTCTTAAACATTTTGAGGATTATTTTTAAAGAATTTCTTCAAATTTTTTTCATAAATATTTTCTGCGTGTGCCATAGTTCAGGATTATTTTCTAAAAAGAATCTTCAAGGTTTTTGTAAAGTATTTTCTGTGTCTTTTATATTTTCAGGAATATTTTCCCAAAAATAGTCATTTTTTTCCTTAAATATTTTATGTGACTTTCATATTGTGAGCATTATCTTCCAAAAAATTCTTCAAATGATATTTTGAGGATTATTTTCTAAAAAAAAGTCTTCAGTTTTTTTCTGGTATATTTTCTGTCTTTTATATTTTCAAAATTATTTTCCAAAAAAATCGTGTATTTTTTCCTTAAATATTTTCTTTGCCTTTAATATTTTGAGGATTATTTTCCAAAAAAAAAATCTTCAATTTTTTTCTGAAATATTTTCTGTGTCTCTTATATTTTCAGGATTATTTTCCCTAAGATTGTCATTATTTTCCTTAAATTTTTTTCTGTCTTTAATATTTTCAGGATTATTTTCAAAAAAAATCTTCAATTATTTGTTAAATACTTTATTTGTCTTTTATATTTTCAAGATTATTTTCCCAAAAATCTTGAATTTTTTTCTGATATATTTCCTGTATCCTTTATATTTTCAGTATGATTTTCCCAAAATCATCATTTTTTTTCCTTAAATATCTCTATCTTTAATATTTTCAGGATTTTTTCAAAAAAAATCTTCAAATTTTTTCTGATATATTTTCTGTGTCTTTTATATTTTCAGGATGATTTTCTCAAAAATTGTCCATTTTTATCTTTAAATATTTCATGTATCTTCATATTTTGAGGGTTATTTTACTAAAAAATCTTTAATGTTTTTCTGAAATATTTTCTGTATCTTTTACATTTTTAAAAAGATTTTTAAAAAAATCATCATTTTTTCCTTAAATATTTTCTGTCTTTAGTATATTTAGGATAATTTAAAAAAATAACCTTCAAACATTTTCTTAAATAATTTCTGTGTTTTTTATATTTTCAGGATGATTTTCCAAAAAATTGCCATTTTTTTCCTTAAATATTTTCTGTCTTTAATATTGTGAGGATTATTTTCCCATAAAAATTCAAAAATTTTCAGAGAAATTTTCTGTGTCTTTTATATTTTCAAGATTATTTTCCCAAAAATCTTGAATTTTTTCTGAAATATTTTCTCTCTTTTATAATTTCAGGATGATTTTCCCAAAAATCTTCAAATTTTTTTTCTGAAATATATTTTGCATCTTTTATATTTTCTGGATGATTTTCCAAAAAAACTCAATTTTTTCTGAATTATTTTCTGTGTCTTTTATATTTTCAGGATTATAAATTCAATGCAATGCCCATCAAAATTCCAACTCAATTTTTCATGGTGTTAGAAAGAACAATTTGCAAATTCATTTGGAATAACAGATAACCCAGGTTAGGGAAAACTCTCCTCTACTATAAAAGAACTTCTGGATGAATCACCATCCCTGATCTCAAGCTGTACAGAGCAATAGTGATTAAAAAAAAAAAAAACTGTATGATATTGGTATAGAGTCAGGCAGTCAGATCAATGGATTAGAATTGAAGACCCAGAAATGAACCCACACACCTATGGTCATTTGCTCTGTGACAAAGGAGCTATAACCATTTAGTGGGAAATAAGATAGTATTTTCAACAAATGGTGCTGGTTCAACTGGAGGTCAGCATGTAGAAGAATGCAAATCTATCCCTTCTTATCACCCTGTACAAAACTCAAGTACAAGTGGTTTAAGGACATCCACACAAAACAACATACACTTGAACTAATAGAAGAACAAGTGCGGAAGAGCCTCCAGCCCACAGGAACTGGGGAAATTTTCCTGAACAGAACACCGATGGCTGATGCTTTAAGATCATGAATCAACAAATGGGTCCTCATAAAATTGCAAAGTTTCTCTAAGGCAAAGGACACTGTTATTAGGACAAACAGCAAGCAACAGATTGGGGAAAGATTTTTACTAATCCTACATGGGATAGATGGTTAATATCCAATATATACAAAGAACTCAAGCAGTTAGACTCCAAAGAATCAAATAACCCTATGAAAAATGGGGTACAGAGAGCTAAACAGAATTCTCAGCTGAGAAATACTTAAAGAATGTTCAACATCTTTAGTCATCAGGGAAATGCAAATCAAAACAACACCAAGATTCCACCTCACACCAGTCAGAATGGCTAAGATAAAAAACTCAGGTGACAAGAGATGCTGGCAAGGATGTGGAGAAAGAACACTCCTCCATTGTTGTTGGGAGTGCAAGCTGGTACAACCACTCTGGAAATTATACTGGAGGTTCCTCAGAAAATTGGACATAATACTACCTGAGGACCCAGCTATACCACTCCTGGGCATATACCCAAAAGATTCTCCAACATACAACAAGAATACATGCTCCACTAAAGTCACAGCAGCCTTACTTATAATAGCCAGAAGCTGGAAAGAACCCAGTTGTCCTTCAACAGAGGAATAGATACAAAAAAGTAGTACACAAAGGAGTACTACTCAGCTATTAAAAACAAGAACTTCATGAAATTCATAGGCAAATGGATGGAACTCAAAAATATCATTCTGAGTGAGGTAACCCAATCACAATAAAAGCTCACATGGTATGCACTCACTGATAAGGGGATATTAGCCCCAAACCTTGGATTTCCCAAGATTCATCCACAGACCACATGAAGCTCAAGAAGGAGGACAACTTCTTCAGTCCTTCTTAGAAGGAAGAACAAAAATATTCATAGGAGGGGATATAGAGACAAAGTTTGGAGCATAGACTGAAGGAATGGCCATTCAGAACCTGCCTCACCTGGAGATCCAGCCCAAATACCTACAGCCACCATACCCACAAAATCTTGCTGATGCCAAGAAGTGCATGCTGACAGGAGCCTGATATAACTATCTCCTGAAAGGATCTGCCAGAGCTTAACAAATACAGAAGTGAATGCTTGCAGCCAACCATTGAACTGAGAAAAGGGTCCCTATTGGAGGAGTTAGATTGAAGGAGCTGAAGGTGTTTGCAACCCCATAAGAACAACAATACCAAATCAACCAGAGCTCCCAGGGTCTAAACCACCATCCAAAGAGTACATATGGATAGTCCTATGGCTCTAGCTGCATATGTAGCAGAGGATGGCCTTGTTGGGCACCAGAGGGAGGCGAAGCCCTTGGTCTTGCCAAGGCTGGACACCCCATTGTAGGGGAATGTCAGGACAGGCAGGCAGGAAGAGGTGGGTGGTTCAAAGGCAATAGCATTTGAAATGTAAATTAAAAAATTCAATAAAACAAATAAAGATAAGCACCACCAAAAAAAAAAGAATTGAAAAATTTCAAGAACCAATAAGTTTGATATATATGCACAACTGCTCCATATGCTACAAGATATTGCAATTCCCACGGACCAATTGGCCAGATAAAAGTATAGAACTGGTCCACATTATCTTTAACAACTGATGAAGTTGGTTGGATAGCTGGAGGTTTCCATGCATTTATGGCCTTCTTTTTCTGAAGCCTCTCCAAGATGTTGAACTGTCACAACACTTATAAGATTCTCATAGGTACAGCTTGAGGTATAGTTCTTATGATTTTATTCTTGGCAGTTTCATAATTTTAGCTTGTAAATTAAGGCCTTTGTTTTAGTTTGAATTTATACAGAGGGAGAAACATAGATTTAATTTTACTCTTCTGCAGGTGAATATCTTATTTGTTAGCACCATTTGTTAAGTAGATATCTTTCCCTCTTTTATTAAAAAATTGTTCTTTGAGAATTTCATAATGATGTATTTGATCCCATTAACCACAAATTCAGCCCATATCTGCACCACCTTCTTTACACACCCAACTTTCTGTTTGCTTTCTTAAAAAATAAATGCGTCAAATTTGAACTGTGCTATACATGTACTCTTAGGTATGTGGCCACCCATTGCAGCATGGTTGAGCCACTAGACTCACACAGTTAAAAATACGACTCTTCTTCTTCCAATAGCTTCTTAGATAGGGGTGGGGCTTCATATTCACCTCCCCTCTCCATAGTTTTTGTTTGGCTTGAGTTTGGGCAAGACTAATTTCCCATAACCATAGACTCATGTATCTCTTAACCCTCATTGGAGAAGCATGGCTATTTTTTAGTAGATGGCAATGAACACACAGATCTCCAATTGGCCAAGTGGAGAGATGAAGATGCTGAAAAATAAAGAATTAAGAATAATGGGGGTTGGGGATTTAGCTCAGTGGTAGAGCGCTTGCCTAGCAAGTGCAAGGCCCTGGGTTCAGTCCTCAGCTCCAAAAAAAAAAAAAAAAAAAAAAAAAAGAATTAAGAATAGCTATAAATCGGCCACCTCTATCATATGTCCCCCTCCTAAGGCCCAGAGATCATCACAGAAGAGGTAGCATAAAGTTCATAAAATTCAGAGACTGTGACTACAAGAAGATGATGTTTGCTGCATAACATCGGAAGTTGCACATATGAACCCACAGTAGCTATGAGAGTAGGCTGTCTTTAAAAACAAGTTTATGTTCAGATACTTTTGCCAAAACCATGTGGGTTTATTTCTGAATCCCCTATTCCATTTATGTTACCTACTTTTCTATTGCCATGATAAATATCATGACCAAGGCAACTTAGAGGGAAAAGGGTTTACTTGTACTTCTAGAGGATTTAAGAGTCCACGATGGTAACACGTGGCAGGCATTATGGCATGAACAGAGGCTATATGCTCACATCTTGAACCACAAGCAGGAGACAGCAAGAGCAAATAGGAAATTGCACGAAGCTTTTATACCTCAAAACCTGGCCCAGATGATATGCTTCCCCCAGCAAGCCCAGATCTCCAAGGCATCTCCAAACAGCAATACTAGCTAGGGATCAAATATTCAAATGCCAGAGCCTATGGGGGATGGTCTCATTTAAAGTGCTACACCGTTTCATTGGTCTACATGTCTGTTTTATGACAGTACAATGGTTTCGTTTTCACTACAGCCTTATAGTATAGTTTGAGGCCATGTATTGTCATACTTTTAGCAGTGTTTACTCTGCGTATAATGGCTTGTCTATGTGACATTTTGTGTTTCCATATACATTTTGAATTTTTCACAGTTCTATGAATATGATACCGAAAATTTGATAGGAATTACATTAGAATTTTGGCAGTGTTCACAATAGTAATTCTGCCAATCCTGGACCATGGAAAGTCTCACCATCATTTCAACTTTCTTTAGTTTCTTTTTACACTGTCTTAAGTTTTTGTTGCAGAGGTCTTCCATTTCTTTTGTTATCATTATTCCTGGGTACTTCATTTTTTTCAGCTATCATGAGCATGATACTTCCCTGATTTGATACTCAGCCAAGTTCATTTTTAGTATATATAGAAGATACTGAGTTTTACCTTAATTTTTATCCTGTTCCTTTACTGATCATGTTTATTATATATAAAAGATGTTTTTTGATAAAGTTTTGGGTTCTATTAAGCAGAGAATCCTGTCATTTATAACCAGGAATAGTTGGACTTCTTTAGTTACCATATCTACCCCTTTAATAACTCTCTCTTGTCTTATTATTATAGCTAAGACTTCAAACATTAGATTACAAGATGATAGTACACACATGCTAGTGATCTAAAAAAGAAAAAAATGAGCATGGAAATAAAATCCAATCTCCAACCATAACATACTAATACATTACCCCAAAGGGCTTAAGCTCACGACACACCATGAAATGAAAAATACACATTGAAAAACTATAGTTTCTGATTTTCCTTTATAAAATTATATATAAAGCTTTGTATGCTGAGCGCAGGTTTTCCTAACAGTAATAACATTTATTATTATTTTAAAGAACAGAAGATTTATTTGTTATATATGCCATTTGAAGTTAAATTATGCTTAAACGTGGTAATAGAGGTCTTAAAATCTTAAAGTTTTTCTGGACAAAATATAGAGAATGACAACATGTAGATGGTTGGCTATTTCATTGATGATAAAGTATAATAAATAGAATTATCAATCGAATAGTGAAGCTGAGCTTAGAGAAAGAGAACTTTCAATAATATAATAAAAGGAGCATAATCTACTTCATCATCAGATCAGTGTATTCAGATCTCACCATGAGGATCTGAATCCTGCACTCATGGGGATTTCTTAAGACTCAACAGGTGTGATTTGTTGCTATGTCAAAACCTATTTCACAGCACTTTTTGTATCTTTGCTCCTCAGACAATAGATGAATGGGTTCAGCATAGGAATGACCACGCTGTACAAAACTGGAGCTCTTTCAGTTGACTGCGAGTTTTCTGTTGCAATAGAACTCAGGTATAGACTTATTCCTGTGCAATAAAATAAAGGGACAACTGAGAGATGTGATGTACAAGTAGAAAATGCTTTGTACTTCCCTTGAGCTGGTGAGATGGCATGTATGCAGGAAAGTATTTCAGAGTAAGAGCAGAGGATGACAATGAGGGATCCAGCTGCCAACGACACAGGTAAAAGATACACGACAAGAACCTCAAGGAGGTTGTCTGAACAGGCAAGTTGTAACACCTGATTAAGCTCACAGAAAAAGTGATAAATTTTCAATTCTGTGCAGAAGGACAATTGTAAAACCATGAAGCCTTGTAATGAGACATGCAAGACATTGACTGTCCAGGATATCAGAACCATTAACACACAGAATCTGGGATTCATGACGAGTGTGTAATGCAAGAGCTTACAAATGGCAACATATCAGTCATAAGCCGTTATGGTAAATAGAAAGATATCCAGTCCTGAAAAGAATATGAGGGGAAGCATTTGGGTGATGCATTTTTTATACATTGTGATTCAAGGTTCACTAGTATCTTCGGTACAGTGGTGGAGGAGAAACATATCCACAAGTGGCAAGTTGAAGAGGAGGAGTACATGGGTCTGTATAGGTAAGAGTCTGAGATGGTGAGCAAGATGATAAGCAAGTTCCCAAGCACTGTAACTACGTACATGACCAGGAATAGTCTAAATAGGACAGGCTGCATTTGTGTCCTCTGAAATTCCCAGGAGAAGAAATTGTGAAATTTTTGTATCATTCTTTGCATCCACGTGGTTTAAATTACTAAAAATTGAAAACGAAACAGAAAAATGTAGCAATGTAATTATATGGAAACCTATCATATTCTGCAGTCAATATTTTGTATACAATAATATTTTGTCTACCCATCTATGACATGGAAATCTTCACTAATTCTCAGAATTTTCTCAGTAAGTTACATACCGACATATTTAAACACTAACCCATGTCTCAATAGGCTTTGTCAATACTAAACCTAATCATTTCTGGGGAGAGAAAATATTAACCGGAAAAATGCCACTATAAGATTGACCTATGGACAAGCTTGTGGTGCATTCTCTTGATTGGTGGTCAATATGTGTGTACAACCCCATGTCAGACATGTGGTACCTCTCTGACCAGGTGGTTATGCTATAAGAAAGATGTCTGAAGTTTAGCAGTTCTGGTCCCAAAGACATAGCAAAATCTAAAACCTTTTTAAAATCTCTAAAGAAGATGATTTTACTAATAAGTTCTCAGACAATACTTAAACAAGGATGGTAAGTAGCCAAGGACCAAAGCAACCAAGATTCGGCCTCTCGTTATTCCACATATCCTGCAGCACATATGGTGACACATGGCTCTGAAGAAATAACACAATAGGGAAAATAAGGAAGACACTTTAGGATATACTAACCTTTTGGCTAAAAGTATAAAAGAAGACAAAGAACATGGAGATCAGTTTGAGTATGTGTGTGTGTGTGTTGGGGGGGGGTGAGTATTTTGAAGGGGAAAGTATAGGATCACAATATATTGTATATAATTGTAAAAATAAATTTAAAAAATAGAGTCTGTAAAGGTATAAATGAGCAGAACTTGCTCCACAGGGAAAATGAGGAGAAACAAAGTTCCCTTGATGGTGCTAAAACATGAAGATACCAAAGTAGTGACTCCGATCAGAAGTGTTTCATTTGCATCTTAATGTGGCTGAAAAGTATTTTGTCAATTGAAATTACAATTTGTTATTTACAAGTGTCACTTTTTTGTACCAGTTTCTTTAATATGTGTCCTTTGTTGAAATCTATTGAGCCAACTTTGTCCTATCATATGTGATCTTGCCCCCACAGACAGACAAACCAGACAAACACATACACATAAAGCACACACATATATGAATGTACACAGTTCTTGAAAACAAGTCACAAACCATGACTTCTCATGTGCTCATGTGCTTCTTGGTTTCCTACCAATATTATGTGATTCTTACTCCCATCACGTTATAGGCATTTTCCTTGTGTTATTCTAGAATTTTCAGCTTTAAAATCCTTGCTAAATCCAGTAAGCATATTCCGGTTCTGTCTTTTGTTTCATCCAACATGCACTTCCCCCAAAGCATGTTCTCTAGAATTCTTCATTCACCAGAAAACATCTCTCTCATATTGAATTCAATTCTGTGTGTAGTTAATCCCTCTGGCATCACATTGTACAAATCGTTATCATGTTCTGTGTCTGAACATTCTGGTGAGTAGACCTAATCTGCCTTGCTTATCTTTGTACTCTTATGGTGATAGTAAATATGTGTGCATTATATACTACAACAACATAAAACATAAAAAGAAAATTAAAAGGTATACAAATAATGACAATGGCTACAAAGTAAAAATTTCCAAACAGTTCTATGTTAAAGACTTGGACTGGTCATCAATAATTAAGTAAAAATACTATATATATATATATATATATATATATATATATATATGTTTCAACTATTTATCTGTGTACTTTGGAAATATTTTGCAACACAATCTCATAGCAGACTTTCTGGATTCCTGGCTCTTAAAATCCTTCTGTTCCTTATTCTGAGATGTTCCCTGAACCTTAGGTGTGAGGATTGTATTGTAGATATTAGTTGCAGTTGAGTAACTCCTAACAAAATTGACAGGTGTTGGGAGCTATGCCATTAAAGCCCTCCATTATTTTTTTTTTCAGAGCTGGGGACCGAACCCAGGCCCTTGTGCTTGCCAGGCAAGCGCTCTACCACTGAGCTAAATCCCCAACCCCAAAGCCCTCCATTATTAATGTTAATATTATAGTTAAGAGTTAAGTGTGACTGGGTTCATGGAAAATCCCCAGCCAGCTGCAGAAGACTAATACAGATCTGGTGGTCAGGATGCCTAGTAATATGACAAACTTGTGTCCTTTCTGAGAAATACATCTGACATCAGGTTGCCTAACGATATGACAAACTTGTGACCTTTCTGAGAAACTGAAGAAATTAAGTTTCATAGATGTGAAAAACAAAGTTGTAAAAACAAGGTTTTTGAGATATACATCTGACGTCAAGTTGCGTAATGTTATGACAAAGTTGTTTTTTTTTTTTAAACAAATGGCTTTTTTAAAAAATATTTGTTATGTATACAGTGTTGTGCCTGCATGTCTGCCTGCAGTCCAGAAGAGGGCACCAGATCTCATTACAGATGGTAGTGAGCCACCATGTGGTTGCTGGGAATTGAACTCAGGACCCCTGGAAGAGCAGTCAGTGCTCTTAACCTCTGAGCCATCTCTCCAGCCCTATGACAAAGTTTTGGTGATCAAGATGTTGAGTCAAGAATGACCAGACTATTCTGACCGAGTTAAGTTAGGACAAAACAAAGAACTGTTCTTAGAAAACCCCCCCCACCCCTCCCTGTGGTAAATCCCAAGAACAACCACAAGATGTCATCCTGACCTTGCCTGACCATCCAGTTCCTCCCCCGCCTCCTCTGAGGAATTTTCCAACTTATCCCTTTCCCAGTAATTTTCCAAGGCCAGGTGTAGGGCTGCATGAGGAAAGTAACTAATTGAGCCAAGAACAGCCCCTTGAGCAGGCCAGCCAATACCTGACCAGATCCTTTGTCCTGTGTTCCACCAATGAGAATAGGCCACTTAACCCTGTTGCTGAAGTCCGCCCTCTGTAGAGAATAAAAGTTGTGTGCTTTTTGAGCTTGGGGTTGCCTCTCCCTGTGTGGATGATCAACCCCACGTACGTGGATTATCAATCCTCTTTATTACATCATTTCCTTTGTCAATTTGTGATCTGTGGGTTGCACTCCTGAGGTAAGGCCACTACGGGGTCTTACGACAAAACCAACATCCTTCGACATCAGCTGACAACAAGGGCCAGTGTCCTTGGCCTGCATAAATGTTTCCCATCCCCCCTCCCTCTGTTACCCCTGCTATGGTATACATTCAACCTTGGGAAAAAATAAAATTTGTCGCCTTGATCAGACTCTTGTCTTGGCATCCTTCTTCGAGTCTCTTGTCCTCCATTCTCTCCTAGGTGGTCCTCAACCTCTGCTGACTGCCCTGAGGCAGACAGGGAAGCTGCATCCCTGAAACCTCACTACTGTGTCTGCCCAAACAAGATCCGAACAATATGATATCAGTAGACATGTTAATGTATAAGGGGGAAATGTCATGGGCCCCATCCAGAGATGAAGATCTAGTCAATTAATGATTGCTTAGAAAGGTAGAATTAATCTTTCTCAGGGATGAATCCCCTACCCTCAATTAGTTATGCAGTACCAAGAGGCCAATCCTAAAAACATATAAGCAACAATGAAGGGAATCATCAGGTTGCATTTGCATATTTATGTACTATATAACGTTATGCATACACATATACTAATAAAGAAAAAGGGGTATGAATTTGAAAGGGAGTGAGGGAGTGATAAAGGACATGAGCGGGGTTGGAGCAAGGAAATGGAGAAGAAAAATTATTTACTTATTGTACTGGCTGGTTTTATGTGTCAACTTGACACAAGCTGGAGTTATCACAGAGAAAGGAGTTTCAGTGGAGGAAATGCCTCCACGAGACCCAGCTGTAAGGCATTTGCTCAACTGGTGATCAAGCGGGGAGGACCCAGCCCATTGTGGGTGGTGCCATCCCTAGGCTGATGCCATCCCTGGGCTGAGGGTCTTGGGTTCTATAAAAGAGCAAGCTGAGCAGGCCAGGGGAAGCAAGCCAGTAAGACTAGGCCTAAGAATGAGGCAAGTCCAGGCAAGCTCAGGCAAGTCAGTCACTAGAAAAAAAAACCAGGCTTCAGGCAGCTAGTCAGAAACTGCCATGCCATCCAAAGCTGCCCCGACACCTCGCCTGAAGCAAGGACAATTTCCAGACTTCCCAAGAAACAGTTTCCACCCCTGGTAATGACTCTAGAATGTCTGTAGATCTGGACCCAACAGATTAAGATAGAGATCATCTACCCCAAAATTCCCCTAATGTGCTTTAAATCAGGTCTTCAAGCTTACTTGGTGGTCTATCTTAGTTATGGGAAGTGGTTTATAGTTAGTCTCCAAATCCAGTAATGACATCATCCCTTTCATTAAAAACCCTATTTCCTGGGAATTGTGCTGGCCCAGTGTGATCTGTTTAGAAACAGCTGCCTTCCAACTAACATGTGATGTGGAAACTGGGATTCATTAGTGACTAGCCCAGGTGGGCCAAGGCCCAGCCTCCAGCACCGCAGCAGCCACAGACACCGCTGGGGTCACCACCGCCTGCAACAGGTACACCAGTTGTACGATCCCACTTTTTCTGCCACTGGACCATCAAACCTTCACATGAGCATTAGCAGATTGTTAATGCTCATTCTGGTTTTCATTCTGGTCAGTGGGGAGGGGGGCTTCTTTCAGAGAGGTCTAGCCACCCTCTATGGGCTTAGGGGTGGGCTTTACATGATCCCTATGACCACTGATGCACAAAATAAGACTTTGACCATGGATGATTTCCCTCTGGAAAATGGTTTTCATGACCCCTTCCTCTTGGGTTCTAGTAGCCATGGGGGGGGAAAAAACTCCTAAGCTTAGGTGGGCCACTTTTTGCTGTGAGTCCAAGACTCAACCAGCCCCTAGCATCTGCGTGATGACCCAATAAATCTAGACTGGCTTCACATTTGTATTAGTTGTTGAGTTTTTCTTGGGATGCTGGTATGAATAGTTCAATAACATATCCTCGTCATCCAGTGGATATCTTGTCATCTTCGATCATGCCTCCAGGTTCCCATCTGGCATGTATCCTGGAAAATCTCAAATCCCTAAAGCTAATGCCCAATTTGAGGGAGGGCATCAAAGCTTGTATACGTCTGCAATAAGGTCCGGATTTAGTACCCATTAGACAACGGCTCTAGGTGGCCACTTAATGGCACATTAGATTCAATCATTTTAGTCTGTATGAAAGAAAATAGAAAGAGTTCCCCTATGTCTAAGCTTTTACCTATCTTCACTCCAAACCCTCTCTGTTCTTGTCCCCCAACTCAACTCTTAGCTATGAAACCTCTACCAGATGACACCACAACCCTCAATCCAGCTAACAAACCAGCCCCTTGCCATTGCAGACTTGACTCTATATGCCTTTCAAAACCCCAACCATCTTAGCTTCTTCTTAGCAGACTTCATCAGAACCTCCTTGCTCGACCTCTCCAGACGCCCCCTCCTCCTGTGCCAGCTGCAGGCTGCTCCAATCCTCCTACCCTCTCACCTACTTTCAGCCCTCCCATCACTTGCTCTAAGTCCACAGCTAAACCCCCTATAAGTTCTTCTCCCCCAAGGACACTGAACCCAGCATTGGTCCTTCTTTTAAGGAAAGTTGCTTGGGTATATGGTCTAATCAGTATACATATTCCTTTCTTATTAAGTGAACTTTCTCAAATAGAAAACAGACTGGGATCCTCTCTCTTTAACTCCCCTGCCTTTATTAAAGAAGTTCACTATGTTGCTCAGCCTTATAGCTTGACTTTCCATGATGTACATATGATTCTCACTAATAATTTGCTTACTGACAAATGAAGTGAGTTTGGGAACACCCAAGAATCCATGCAGACAAGACTCATTGAACAGATTCGACATATCCAATTGGATCTAAGGCAATACTTGACCAGGTTCCCTGATGGAATTCTAATTCCCCAGGTGGTATTTTAGTCAGAGATAGATTCATAACCTGCCTTCTGGCTGGTGTCCATAGGGCAGCATTAAAACCAGTAAATTTTGCGAAGCTCCAAGAGGTCATCAAAGATAAACAAGAAAACCTGTCACAATTTTTAGAGTACCTTACAAAGACCATATTACAATAAACTAATTTAGACCCTGAAAACCCAGAAGGTAAGCAACTCTGGATGACTGACTTCATTTCCCAGAGCTACCCTGACATTAAAGCCAAACTTAGATGTTTGGAGAAGGGACCCCTAACTCCACAGGCAGAAGTCTTGGTGCTGGACTTCAAAGTTTACCATCAGAGAGATGAAAAAGGCCTGCAGACAAAAATACCATATGCTGGCAAAGGCTGTCCAACCAGCCCCAGCCACTGCCCCGGACTCCTGGTCCTCTAAGGCTTAGAGACAACCAGGCTCCTGTTACAAGTGTGGTCAACAAGGTCATTGGGTGAGGGCTTGCCCTAATCCCTGCAAGCCAAAAGAGCCACGCCTTAGGTACAATCAGGAGGGACACTGGGCTATTGATTGCCCTTATGCCACTCAGGACAGAGGGACATCACTCCCAGGTAACCCTCCAGCTGATTTCTTAGACTTGGCTATGGACAACTGAAGAGACATGAGCTCCCTTGAAGGACCACTTCCATCACCAGCAGGATGCCCTGGGTAGTCATAATGGGTATGTGTGTGGCCAATCTTCCTCTTGAACACTGGGGCTACTTACCCAGTCCTGACGAAGTTTGGGAAATCCACCTCTTCTTCTTGTTCCCCTGTTGTCAGGGTAGGAGGACAACTGTACCTTCCTCACCCGATCCCACCACTTAGTTGCATTTTTAGGGGTGTTCTTCTCACCTATTTCTTTTTGGCAGTGCCAACATGTCTTGTCCCCTTATTGGGAAGGGATCTTCTAGCTAAGCTGGGAGCCTCTATTTCCTTTGCTCTCCCTATTAGTGTAAACACAAGTTTGCCAGCCGTCCCTCTGCTCCTCCTTCTAGCCAGTCAACCTACTAACTCTAACGTGTTGCTTCTTTTGCCAGCTTCTTAGGTATATCCTCAAGCCTGGGATGTCTCCAGAAACCCTCTGTTGCTAAACATCATTCTCCTGTTGTCATCCAATTACTGGACTCTATCAGGCACATCACCCAAGTTCAGTACCCTCTCTCTCTCCAGAGCCTTAGGGGATTTAAACCTATCATCTCTGACCTCTTAAGAAAAAAACTCCTCCATCCTACCTCTTCCTTTTTTAACACCCTACACTAGCAGTTAAGAAACCTAATGGGACCTATCACCTGGTTCAACATCTCAGGTTCATTAATTCTGCAGTGGTTCCTCTCCATCCTGCTGTGGCTAATCCTAACACACTTCTTTCCACTATCCCCTTGGGGACTTCACATTTATCAGTTCTTGATCTTAAGGATGTGTTTTCTCTATCCTTCTAGATGCCCAGTCACAGAACATACCTGGATTGATCCTGACAACTGGACTGTTCTACCTCAGGGATTCTGGGACAGCCCACACCTATTTAGCCAGGCTCTGGCTTCTGACTTGCTTTCTCTGTCTCTCCCTAAATCTAAGATTGTCTATTACATAGAGGACATTCTTCTTTGTAGCCCCTTTCTAGAAATTAGCTAAGCTGACACATCTGCTCTTCTAAATTTCCTGTTCAGTTGAGGCTACGGAGTCTCACCTTCTAAAGTCCAACTGACCACTCCTCACATTACCTATTTGGGACTAACTATTACCCCAACCCACAAAGCTATTAATTTAGTTAGGAACCTAATTCAGTTTCTAACTGTTCCTTCTACAAAGGAATAGCCAGTTTTTCTTTTACATTCCTGGGTTCCTTCCTTTCCCCTCCTTTCTTGCCCTTTATATGAAGCAGAGTTAAGCTCCACCCATGAACCTCTTCTCAATCCTTTTCAAAGGCTCCAATAGGCTCTCCATAAGGGTCTGGACTTACACCTCCCTGGGTTGACTCATCATTTTTTCCCTCTGTGTAACTGAAAATGAGGGATTTGCCCTTGAAGTCTTAGGCCACCAACTGGGGCCCTCTTTTGCACCTGTAGCATACATGTCAAAAAACCTAGATCTAACAGTCCAGGTATGGGCACCTTGTATTCATACCTTAGCAACCGCTGAACTTCTTATTCAAGAATCTAAAACACTAATCTTTGGGTTGCCTATAACTGTCTTCTTTTCTCATAACCTGTGACAACATCTAAGTTACCAAAGCTTACAAACTCTGCCTCCTTCTAGGGTTCTTTTTCTTTAGGTAGCACTAATAGAAGATTTTATACTCACCTCCCAATCATGCCTGCCTCTTAATATTTCCAATCTTCTTCTTCAAATATTAACCATTCCCTATCTCATTTCCGCTCTGAAACTTTAGAGAAAGTATATTACCTTATTCTCCACACACACAGGAGAACACATTACCTTAGACCATCTATACCTGGTATATAGATGGCAGCTCCTTTCTACATGACAGGGCCAGAAGAACTGACTATGCTATAGTGTCAGACACAGAGGTGGTTGAGGCACAGGCCCTCCCTGCTCATAGGCTGAATTGATAGCCCTTACTCATGCCTTGCAACTGGCACAGGGACAATTCCTCCACATCTACACAGACTCCAAATATGCTTTCCCTATCCTCCTGCCCCACACGGCTATCTGTAGTGAGTGCAGGTTACTTATGATGAAAGGAAGATCAGTAACTAATGCAAACCAAATTATGGCCATGCTAAAGACCTCCCCACCTTCCCACAGCGATTGGGATTGTCCACTGTACATCCCACCAGACAAATGGCTCTGTTGTCTCCAAGGGAAACAACAGAGCCGACGAGATAGCTAGAGCTGTGGTGGCCTTAGGGGCCTAGACTCATTTCACCCTCCTCAGGGCATTCTTACACCACAACCCACATCCGCACGCTCACTACCTGACACTTGTCAAACTCTGTCCTATCCTCACCAACTCTTTCACCCTGATAGCCAAGCATTGTCTTATTTTGCTACTCCTGAGGACTTATGTTTCTTAAAATCTATCACTGCCTCTTGCAAAATCTGTCAGATGTCAGACTATCGTGCCCACCTCGTCCAGCAAGGAAGATGCAACACCGTCAGATTCTTCTTAACAGCCTTTTATTGCAGGACCACCTCATTTGCTGATATGGGGAATTCAAGCAGCAAAAGCGCTCGCCTTATATAGACAGCAGGCTGAGGCTATGCTAATTGTCCTTCAGGGATTGGTGGAGCATGAAACACCTCATTAGCATGGTACTGCTCCCTCATTAGCATATTACTGGCCAACTGATGCCAGTGCAAAACCTGAGCATGCACAGTACCGTTGTTCACCACAGGAGGGCGCCCTACATCAGACTCCAACTCCGGATATTGTAGCACCTCTTTTCCTACCCGGCAGGGTAGAGGTTCCATTTCTGCAACTCACTGGAAACTTGACTTTACCCACATGCCCAGTGTCAAACATGTCAAGTACCTCCTGGTCTTGGAAATTTTCTTGCAGTGAGTAGAGGCATTTCCCACAACTAACAAAAGGCTTCATCCCATGATTCGGTGTTCTAGTCCCCCTTCAGTCAGACAATGGTCCTGAATCCATTTCCCAAAGTTTTCAAACTCTAGCTAAAACTCTAGACATCCCCTGGCATTTTCATAATCCCTATTACCCCCAGTTCTCAGGTAAGGTGGAAAGAACTAACTGCTCTTTAAAAACCACTCTTGTCAAACTGTCACAGGAACATCAGCTCTATTGGGTAAAACTCCTACCTCTGGCTCTTTTTAGGCTACGGGGTCTCCCCAAGTGATGTCTCTTCATCTCAACTTTTGAACTCATGTATGGACATCTGGTCCTAACTCTTGGTCTTTCACTTAAAAGCTTTCTCCTCGCTGATCACCTACTTACCCCATGATTTTGCCCCTCTGCTCTCTCCTATGGAACTTTGCTGACCATTGTCTAGCAAGGCCACAAACTATCCCCTGTTCACTGCCTGTCAACATTGGAGACCAAGTTCTTCTATACTCTCCAGATCATTGGCCCTCACCTCTCTCTCCTAAATGGCAGGGCCATTTCAAAGTAATTCTTGTGACTCCTACAGCTGCTAAACTCGAGGGACTCTCTCATTGAGGTGAGGACTGTCTCACCTTAAACCTTTCACTCCTCCACCTCGAAATGACTCTTTTTACTACACATTGACCCCAATAGGACCCTGCTCTCTTAAGCTCCAGAAGATGTCAGGACCACTCACGTTGTCCCCAATCCCAGAAAAATGAGAGTCCACTCCAGCAACTGTGCTTGATCCCAGTGGATTAGACATGGGCTTCTCATCCTCTCCCTGCTGTTCATTTCCATGCAGGATAACCCTTACATCTGGAGATTCAAGGTTCAAAACCCACACTGATAACAAAAAGTCTTTCCAAATAAGGTCGGGAAACTGTTCCATAGCTAGATGCCAAAAGCTGATACAAATTGCTGTCATCCCTATATCTGTCATTCCATCTAAATATTATTACCTTGTTGTTTGTTTCTTCTTTGACCAGATGAAAGGTGATTGTAAAATATAGCCAGACGAATATGGGGGCTGCCCATATTGGTCTTGCCAGATACATATGTTAGGATCATGGATCAATCGCTTCTTCTATCAACAGTGTAAGACCCTCTTCTTCTATATACAAGACCCATGGAATCCCAGGCGGCAAACAGGAGTTATTGGTAAGCTCTTCCGTAAAAACCAAACTGGGTCCCTAGTGAGTACTATTCACATCTACAGAACATATGGCTCAATTGCCCAACGTCTAGATAGCATAAAAGTCGGAAAAATAATCAAACACTCCTCCAACATCCTTACCTTCTTGATATCCCCCCTCATAAATGGCACTAACTTGTAATTTTGCCTTTTGCTGCAGACCATGATCTTGCATACCAACTCCTTAATGCCACGTGACCTGGTCACTTAGAGATTGCTGGCTATGTGTACCCCCTGGAACTAACTCCCAGTTGCCACTTACGATCTCTCCAGTGATACTACTAAGTAATCTCATCTTACCTTTTATAAGCTGCCCTGACTCCGATGTTGCCATGACCTCATACCTTTTCTTTATCCCCCTTTTTGGCATGGCAAACTGTTTTAAGACATCCAGGAAATGTTCTGTAGGAACGCCCAGCTCCCTAGACTGCAATAGAACCATGACCCTTGAGACCTCATCTATGCCACAGTGTTCTGCACTCCAAAACACGTCAACCCTTTGTGGCACTCAAGTATATCATCACCTACCTGCCTGCTGGTTAGGAGTTTGCACGTTGGTGTTCCTTTTCACTGAACTAGGAGTAACCCATGGAAAAGAACCTCTAGCAATCCTGGTTGTAGACATGATACCTGCCCAACGTGACAAGAGGACAGTTTAGGTTGTGCCGCTCATGGTCGCTGTGGGAATAGCTATCGGTCCTGGTGCTGGGATGGCAGGGCTGACTACTTACTTCCCTAACACTGTACAGTAGTTCTCTTCCTGGATTGACAATGTTCTCTTCCTGGCTAAATCCCCAACCCGACAATTTTTTTTAACAAATATCTGAAACCATGCTCACAGTCCAGAAACACATCGATTCTTTGGCAGCAATGCTGCTTCAGAATCAATGATTTATGTGCATAATTAGAGAGAAGGGTCTATTACCTTTCCTCAGCCTGTGGGTATCCAACTTTGTTAGTCTGTTTTATAGGATGAGAACTCCTAGATTTAACGTTATCCATGTGTCTGTTTTTATGCTAGTACCATGGTTATTTATTTGGTTTCTATAATTTGAAGTTGGGTGTGCTCCATCTGCAGTATCATTTTTGTTTAATTTTGCTTTGAATATCCTATGTCTTTTTACCTCCATATAAAATTTCGTATTTTCCCCACTATGGTTTTAAAGAATAGCATTGGATTTTTGATTGGAAATGCACTGAATCTATAAAATAACTTCAGCAGGATGGTCACTTTTGCAAGATTAGGTCTTTCAAAAGGATGCTGTTCCTATCTTCTGGTCTCTTCCTCAACTTCATTCTTTGGTGTCTTTAAAAACGTCACTTTAGACACTGCAGAAATCTTTTGTTTCCTTGGTTAGGTTTTTTTTCTTAGATTTGTTTTTTATTACATTATTTTTTGTGGTTATTGTGTGATTTCTCTGATTTCTTTTTCAATCTTTTTGTTGTTAGTATATAGGAAGGCTACTGAGTGCTGTGTGTTAAGTTTGTATTATGCTATTTTCCTGAATATATTTATCAGCTTTAAGAATTTTAAGTGTGTATGTGTGTGTAGATTTATTTCTATTTCATTAATTCCTGACGATTTTGATTATTTCTTCTCTCCTCTCATCTGATATTTGTTTTGTTCTTGTTTTTTTCAAAGTTTTAAGGTATAAAGTAGAAAAACTGAAATGCAATAGAGCCAAAATAGAAAAAAAGCCATGCTTCCAATCTCAAATCCCAGGTGGTAATGAGCTGAATACCATAACCAGGTAATAATCATAATGTGCAAAGTGCCTTGCTGCAGAAAGAGTGTCATTCTTTGTCACCAGAGGAACCTGTGATAGGGACAAGCGTTAATCTAGGGGAGTGACTTTTCTCTAACTGAGTCTTTTTCTTCATGGCAGACTAGACAGAAAGATAGGTTTCTTTTCATCACAATTATGGAGTGCTATAACCAGAGGCCATATTAAATATAGGTTTCAAGGCTCGGTCAAAATGAAATAGGGAGATAGGGATGCAAACACAGCTTTTTTTTTGTAGCTGGTGTCCACAAGAGGCAGCTATTGAAACAAGCGTGATTAGATGGAGATTCTGTAAGAAAGTTAAGGAGGGGAGATACGATTTAGGAATGGGGTAGCATGACCTGCTCGGGACATGGAAAATGATAGCGATGCATATGAGAGAGCTGGGACTGGGTGGACCCTGGGCTTTGACGGAGATGCACCAGCTGCAAGAAACTCGGAACATTATTATCTCTAGCTGAGTGAGAAGGCAGGCCAGTTGTCGGAACGCAGTTCAAGAATGAAGCTGTATGAGAGGAGTTCTGAGTGTTTGTGAGAAAACTCACAAGAAAACAAGATTCCTGTGACCCTAGTTCCTTCAAAACATAGGCTTATTCTTAGAATATGCTTTTGTGCTCCTCCCAGGGGTAGCAAAAAAAAAAAAAAAAATGGAGTGAAGCTTGTTTCAGATTACTCCTTGCTGCTTATCATTGTGATTCAGATAATATTTCTACACACGTGTCCTTATAATCATACACAGCTTAAACTCATGTGAACTTTGCTCATATGATCTTGCTTAACCCTTAGAATATTGCCTGATGCTCTAAATAAATTTATTTATTGCACAGGACTTTTGTTCACCTCGCTTTTCGGCCCATTCTCCCAGGTCCCACTGCCTCCAGATCTTTGACAGTGAGATGATCTTGGTAGTGGCTTTCTACAGGGGAGCAGTCTCAGGCTACATTCATCTGGAAGCTATAAATGACACTTTCTTTACTTTCTGTCAGCATTCATTCTCAGAGGAGAAGGCTTTACTATTCCCCTCAGCCTGATCCCTTCTTGTTCCCATGGGTCTGAGGCACTGATGTCCTTAACATGGCTGTGCTCATATCAACAATACATACTCACACTTCATCCATTTCCCATGATGGAAGATTAGTTGTCTCATTCTCTGCGATGATGAATGAGTCCTAGTTCTTACAGATTTTCACAGAGAACAGGAGTTCGGAGCTCAGAACCAACGCTTAGCCTCCGAACAACTTTTGCCAAGGCTGTGTGTTCTGCACCATGACACTGAGAATTCTGAGTCAACAAATCATTGGCTTTTTACAGCCTTCTCCTCACCATAATCAATTTACTGGTCATGGCACTCTGAAAGCTCTGAGGAACTCGAGCAAGAATCCCAATTCCCTTTTTTACTCATGTGGTCTGACACTTCAAGGGACACTCCTGTTCTTTTATTCTTCCCTCCGTGTAAGAAAATTGAGGTTTCTGTAGTGAGTAAATATACTACCTAATGATAACCTCAAAAGGCTCATTGACTTTGGCAGAGGCTTCTGTGAAAGCAAGGAGGTTTTTCAGCTGAATGAAGCCCTTTGCTGGCTAAGAACACCAATTAGGAAGGCGAGAACCAAGAGCTCCTTTAGACAAGAACCCCTATCTGGTAAGTAAAGCACCTGTTAGCAGATTCCACAGCTAGTGGATGTCTTAGTCAGCGTTCGATTGCTGTAAAGAGTTACCATGGACTCAGCAACTATTAAACAAGAAAGCATTTAGTTGGGGCTGGCTTACAGTTTCAGACGTTTACCTCGTTATTGTTTTTTTTTTTTAGATTTATTTTATTTATTCCATGATGTTTACACTGTTGCTGTCTTTCAGACACACCTATTGCTATGGTAGATGGGAAGGACCTCTGGAAGAGCAGTCAGTACTCTTAACCGCTGAGTATGCAGACAGACACGTATGCAGACAGAGAAGTATTTGGGAGTTCTACATGATCTATAGGCAGCTAGAAGAGAGCTACTAGACCTGGTTTCAAACTCAGGCACGAGGCTCATGCACGTGCTGGGAAAGGCTTTCTCTTTGACGCCCCTACCCCAAATAAATATTGCATTATGCTGAGTTAAAAAAAATCTTTATTTTTCTTTTAAAGGTGTGGAACCAGTTTCCTTTTGCCCTAACTTCTTTCCTCCTTCATCCTTTCTTTCCTGTCCTGTTCTCATTGTGAAGCCCAGGATGAACCAGAACTTGGAGTTCTCCTAACTCCTCACCCTCCACAGTACTGGGATTATAGCTATGAGCCATCACCCTCAGGAACAATCAAAACTTACTGTGGTAGTTTGAATGCACTGCTTGGGGAGGTGGTGGACCATTTGGGACACTGAGCCTTGCTAGAGGAAGTAAGCCCCTGGGGGCCAACTGTGACAATTTATATTTCCTCCTTATTTCCAGTTTTCCCGCTTTACGAGCTGGCCATGCTTTGACTGACGGTGCGATCTCTAAGCTTTGTGCTCTGGCCACCTGCTCCTATGCCTCCTCCACCATTACAGACTCTTCCTCTGGAACTGCGAGCCGAAATAAATTCTTCCTTCCGTAAGTTGCTTTGGGTCATGCTGTTTTATCATGACAACAGAAAGTAATAATACAGTTATTGAATACAGTACCATAGGCCCAGTGGTAGGTGGTTTATACGTATAATACATTGAGAGAATTGATTAATGAAAAACGTTTCTCAGTTTTGGATTGTGTTCGGGGACTAAAGGTCAGTGGTGTGATATGATCATAGCATGCAGAAGGGCTTGATTCAGTTTCCACTTGTTTGCATTTGAAACCCAGTTCTCCCAATTAATAGCTCAGTAATCCTGGGCAAGCAATTTTCCCTATAAGTGGCAATCCCTTCACCTTAAAATGTATGCCTCACGGAATGGCTGGGAGGGTGAAATGTGTTAGCCACTGTCAGCACAGATTTGGAAGAGTGCAAATTCTCAATCACTGTAGCCAGTGCTGCACCACTGCAATCCTAGCACTTGGGAGGCAGATGCAGGAAGAATAGGATTCCAAAGTTATCCTGAGCTACATAGAGAGACCCTGTTTAAAAACAAAACAAAGGATACTGGACAGTTTTTAGGCATAGAGCACTCACCTACCATATATATGACCATCTCTTAGATCCCAAATACTACAAACCAAAAAATAAATAAAAAAATAAACAAACACCCACTCCAAAGAACAAACACAAACACTTCCGTAAAACTAAACAAAATAATCTCTCAACATGCGAAGACATCATGTTAAATCGACTAATCGTTAATACAAGGCACAGGAGCGGCTGACACACTGAGCCGCTCCGTTTTCCTTTCAGTAAAGAACTGATGATGCAGCTGCTAAAAGTGAACAGAATATCTGCTGTGGCTGAGTCAGTTGAGGGTAGGAAGGTCCTGATGTTTCCAATGATGGCATCTGTCACAGCCTGAGGGTATCCCCACCCAATTAATCTGCTCTTTCTTTTCTTGGGCATTATACGTCATGAACCTTTAGTTCCCTTCGTGTTGTATAAGTGTTTTATATTTGGGAGAGAAAACAAACCACATGGCCTTTAATGTCTCTGCACTTTTTTATTCCCACGATTTCCCTGCTTTGGGTCCTCTCACAATGGCGGAGAGGATTACACTGTGATGGATGACACAGTTCCCTGACAGAGCAGAGTGTTTATGTAGCCCGGTCTGGTAAAGTTCCAGGGTCCTGGCACCAGATAGAACTGTCCTCTGCCCTGCTAGAATCCGGAAATGTGTTGTCCCCAGTACCCTACTTTCTCGGGTTATCGAGTGGTGGTGCTACCCACATCCCTAATGCATGCCCTTACACACACTGTAGTTAAACTCTTGGGAGGCTGGCAAGATGGCTTATCATAATATACCAAACTACGCTTGAGTAGATCTGAGTTTTTGGTCTGTTGTTTTTGTTCAATCTGAGGGAGAATAGAAGTTTGTTCAAAAAGAATTCATAAGGAATTTAAGAAACCACTAGGAAGTAATCCTTAAAAGCTATTGTTTTGGGGATTGGAGTCCAACCGAATGCTCTGGGGAGCATTTTAACAATATTAATGCCTGGGTTTTAGATTCTGAATTCTGACTTCACTGGCTCCTTATTTCACTGTAAACCTTTGCTACAATGTCAGAAGTTACAACCACAAGTTCTGTGGTTTGTGATGCCTGAACTATGCCTGATATCCACGTATGCTGTGAGGCATTGTCAAACAGCTTTGCCTAGCTAAGATCAAAGAACAAATTCAAGACACACTCCCTTGTTCGGCTACATTGTTACAAGAGAAAATGTATTCTTTGCTTACACATCTGTATGAATGCCCCTTGCTTTCTTGGGATGATGACTTAATAACAGAGATTTAGTTGCTGCTTATGTTGGAAATAATAAAAAAAAAAAAGTCCTGCAAACCCCAAAAGGAGTGCTGCTGCTGCTGCTGCTTCTTCTTCTTCTTCTTTTTTTTTTTTTTTTTTTTTTTTTGTTTTTGTTTTTTTTTTTCGGAGCTTTGGGTCCCAACCCAGGGCCCTGCGCTTCCTTGGCAAACGCCTTAACCCTTAAGCTAAATCCCCAACCCCCTTTTTTTTTTTGGTCCCTTCTTCTTCTTCTTCTTCTTCTTCTTCTTCTTCTTCTTCTTCTTCTTCTTCTTCTTCTTCTTCTTCTTCTTCTTCTTCTTCTTCTTCTTCTTCTTCTTCTCCTTCTCCTTCTCCTTCTCTTCTCCTCCTCCTCCTCTCCCTTCTTCTTCTTCTTCTTCTTCCCCTCCTTCTCCTCTTCCTCTTCCTCTTCCTCTTCCTCCTCCTCCTCCTTTTCTTCTCTCTCTTCCCCCTCCTCCTCCCCCCCCTCCTCCTCCTCTCTCCCCCCTCCTCTTGTTTTGTTTTGGTTTTGAGATAGGGTTTCTTTGTGTAGCCCTGGCTATTTTGGAAGACCAGGCTGGCCATGAACTCACAGAGACAAGTAGGCCTCTGTTTGTGCTGGGATTAAAGGCCAAGGAACGGAAATATTTTGCATGTATGTGGGATGCATTATACATGTTTTCAAATATTTCCTAAGATAAGCAATGAAAAGCAAGGCAGTGTTTTTCTAAATGGTAGTTTTTACAATCAAATTCAAATGTTTGTTTTGATTTTTTTTTAGTGAATACTTAAAATTGTTCTTGAATACTTTGGACACGAACAATGTATATAGACTTATATACAATTTATAAATTTTTATATACTTCATCTACAAGGTTAAATGCAGA
This sequence comes from Rattus rattus, assembly GCF_011064425.1. Taxonomy (NCBI): domain Eukaryota; kingdom Metazoa; phylum Chordata; class Mammalia; order Rodentia; family Muridae; genus Rattus; species Rattus rattus. Next base: position 14,857,632 of record NC_046169.1, on the reverse strand, counting down.
CAAATAGGAAGGAGGATCAGTCATAGGAACCCCTGTCTTAATTTACTCGTGAAAGAAAGGCCTCTTCATTCTGGCTCCATCTACCCTAGGTTGGAACACGAACTGTCACTCAGGGTGGGACCTGAAGCGCTACCCTATCAGAGGTACTAAGCTGAAGGCTACCCAATCAGACACAGGGTCGGAGAGGAGGAGGCGGGCTTTCAGCCCTGCAGAGGTTGTTGCTAACCCCGCCATCTTACCCTCTGTGGCCGCTTTCTTCTCCCAGCTCTAAGTTCTGGATTGCACCCGGTATCTGTCGCCGCGTGACTCGTTACTGTCTGGACGCCCAGCACGAGGCGGGCGCTCACTGGAGTCCCGAAATGGTGCGTTTACCCACGGCAGCGTCCCCAGCTCCGAGCCCCGCGTCAGGGTCGCTTGCGCCCCTGCCTCCTGCACTGTGGCCAGGCTGGGCCCCCTGCTGCAGCTCGGGGGTCTTGTCGCGTCTGCTCACGGGGTACCCGCAGTGACGCCCGTGACCAGGGCGGCTACGGATGCCTCCCAGGTAGGCTGGCCGGGGCCGCGGGACCTGTGACTGCCCGAGCGTGGCCCGGAGCTTGTCTGCTGCCTCCAGATCTGGTAGGACTTTGGCCAGCATGAGGGGATGCTGCAGACTTGGTCTCTGGGCTCTCAAGGCCATTGGCCTCCCCACAGTTTTTTCTGCAGCTGCCACCCTGCCTCTTGCATCTCCACGTTTGTCCCTGGCTGCCCATGTCGCAATCTTGTGATGTAGCTCTCTCTGAACCAACCTCTATGGGAGTCTGTGAGCAGAACCTTCCCCACCCCCTTCCTCTGCTCTTACGAGCATCTCTCAACACTTTTTTTCCCACGAGACCTGTCCTTCAGTCTCTGCGTGACCTGGAGTAGGTACTTCCCCCTCCTCTCAGCTGTTTCTTTCACGCTCCCTCTGTCTTCTGCCTCTGTCTCTCAGTATTTCTAGGGACGGAATCTAGGAATTCATTCCTGGAAGGTAGTGCTCTGCCCCAAGCCTTGTTTTCCTTTCACGCTTTTAGTATTATATATTAACAGTGCATCGTAGTTACTTTCATTACACTTTATACCTGCGTGTAATGTATTTTCTTCACCCTAACCCCTATGACCCTCCCAGTCTTTTTCCTACTCCCACAGATTCCCTTACTCTTTTTCCAATGCTTCCCCTTATTCTTAGATGCCTTTTTTTTATGAACCCCGACTTTTACAGATGCATAGGAAGAGGGTTAGCTACAGGAGCATGGGCCTTACCATTGTCAGTCCTACTATACTACTGAATGAAGAGGCTATCCTCAGCCTCTCCCAAGACAACCATTAACTGCCTATACATCCTCAAGGAGAAACGGGGCCTTGTGAGCTTCTTCCCATTTTTTACAACTTCATTTTATTTACTTATTTTTATTTATTTATTTAAATCAGGGTTTGTGAGCCGCTTCCTATTTTTTCCAATATTTATTTATTTATTTATGCATGCATGCATAATTTTAACTGTAGCACAGGTTGGCTTTGAGCTTAACTGCTCTCCTCCCTGAGCTGGGAACACAGGCCAGCCTTCTGTACTATTTGACAGGAGCCCAGGTACCAGCTGTCCTCCTTCCTTCACCTCTGCCCCCACCTGCGCATTTGGGGATTGGGGGACATCCTGAACGCTTCTGTCACACAGGTATAACTCACGTAGTGCAGTGTGGTGCTGGGGGAATTAAGGTGCAGGTAGCAAAAGAGGACTAGAGTCAGAGTAGACATGAGAGACAGCGTACAGCAAGACCTGCAGGCATTAAAGGGAGGGAACTAGCCAGGTGCTTAGGAACATTAGTGGCCTCATGTACTCCCTTTTTGGAATACAGCACTAGGCTTTCCAGGTTTCCCTTGGATACTGGTGTGGTTCCTGGGTGATGGAGGAGGAGTGTTGGGAGACTCAGGGTGCAGGAAATGGGGGAGTGCACCCTAAACCCGAGCACTGCACTTCTCAGTCTCAGTCCTCTCTGTGTCTGCAAATCTGTCCCTGCATCCTTTGCTTCCTTCTGTGCCTTGTTTGTGGGATCCGTTTGTTCTTCGTATCTGATCTTTCATATAGGATCTTACACTGTAGCATAGTCTGGTCTCAAGCATGTGATGACCCTCCTGCCACAGCCTTGAGATCCTTGGGGATTTTCCCACACGATCAATCAGGTCCATCTCCTTGCCTTGTACAGCCTCCTCTCTCTGTCTCTGTGTCTTTGCTCTGCCTCAGCTTCTGAAAGAGCCCTGCTCTGGAAGGTAGTTTGGCTGACTTTGAGCCCACTCAGAAGGATTTAATGTGGGAGTCCAGAAAGAGCCATGCGTAGAAGCTTCACCTCTTCCTCTTTTTCTTCTCTAGATGTCTCAATCCATGTTCTCATAAGGTGAGACAGGAGAGGGAGACCTATCTCTAGGTTCAAATCTCACCTCGAAGCCAGGCAGCCTGGTGGTATAGGCCAGCATATATAGATTGCAAGTTTGAGGACTGTAACGTGAGTTAGTTCATGGTGGGCTTGGGCAATTTTGTGAAACCTAACCTTACAGACAAAGATACAAAGATACAAAGTTCAGTGATCTGTATGTGTGACGTGTGTGGTGGGTTCCATTCCCGACCATCTGTGGGACTTCAGAGAAGCCAGTACCCATCTTTAGATTCTGTCTTCTGGACTGATGTCACCCCCTATCTCTTGTGCGGCCATAAAAAGAGCAGCGAAAAGAACGATGAATGCTTTAGTGCATGCAGACCTTTCTCTCTGAGACCCTGAGACCAGAAGAAGGGTGCGATGTGAAGCTGTTCCCACCATAATGAGTGGAAAGCTGGTCCAGTCAGCGTCAGATGGCTGGGAGAGACGGTGCTGATGCGCTCTGGTTGCTGCGGATGCACGCGATACGAATGGTTCTGAGAGAGGAGGACCTTGTGGGAGGAGGTGGTGGAGGGAATTCTCACTCCCACATACAGCCGTGTGGGACTGCCCATGTCCCAGATGCTGCTGACAGTAGGAACACCCGTTGAAGACACACTTCTGTGACCTGGCATGATGCAATGGAAGGAAGCGAGGGTTGAGCCTGTTCTGCGTCTGTCTTTTTCTTGAGTGTTCTCCTGTTCATGAAATTTCCAGCCTCCACAACGGCCTAACGGTAGTCTCAGGAATCAAGGATGTGGTATATGGATGACCACCTCTTTTGCCTCCCCTCTTCCCTATGGGTAAACTGTTTTCCCTGATGAGCCTTTCGGTTGTGTGGGAAGCAAGCTTGAAAACCCAGAATCCTGCCTAGTACCTCCAACACCCTCTGTGTTTCTGCTAACAAATTCCTAAAATGTCCTTTTCCTTTTGCTTGTGTGAATGAATTTATAGGCACCACACGCGTGCAGTAGTCTGAAGAAGCCGGAAGAGGGCCTCAGACTCATAGGAACTGGAGTTGCAGACAGCTGGCTACTGTGTAATGCTGGTAACTAAGCTGCAGTCCTCTGCAAGAACAGTAAATGCTCCTTAACTACTGAACCACATTTCCAGCCCTATCATCTCTTTTCCATAATATTAGAGCTATTTGTTTCATGTAATATATAATTTATTGAAACAGACGTGTCTTTATTTTTTTCTCCCTGAGTCCTAGTATCTGTGGCTAGTTGAAGATTTTAATTCTGTTCATGAACATGACACATGAGAGGAGAGCTGAGGAGACTTACATGTGTTTCTCTCCTGTCTACCCTATAGACAGAAACCTCATCTGGTGACATTGTGTTGAGCTTATCACTAAGAAACAAACTGTAGTGTGATGTACCCCCAGCCCAGTATTTGTACTTCCTGGTATCAAGTGCCCATGGAAGCTGTGTCTTGATCATTTGGAATTGTCTAGTGAATACCAGCCCTTGGGTTCTCTTCTACCAGGCAATCTCATATGTATGCTCTGTACGTAGAAGGAATGTCCTGCCATCCCCTCATCTAAGGGACACTTCACTATTAGCATTCTTGGCAGTGTATGTGGCTGTGAAACCATTTCTTCACCTTTAGATTTCTCTTGCATGCATTCTAGCCGTCGTGGTGTTGGGTCATATGGAAGATCTGTGTTTACATTTTTTACAGTGCTTAAATACTACTTTGAAAAATGACTGTACCAACTTTACACATCAATGCAAGAACACTCGAGTTTCCTTTTTTGCCATGTCCCGTTGTGATCTGACCTTTGAAATCTGTCATTGCTTTGACATGATCACTCTGTTGGCTTTACTGACGCTGCAGGAAGTGTGCTCTGTGCTACATCTATCCCCTGGAGCAAATTTGTTACAATTTAGGCTGTACAAAAGCTTCTAAAAGAACTGATAACTTCTGGGACTAGACAGCAGTTTGTCTTGTCATCCTTTTCTGTATTATTGCTGGATTTTAGCCGGTTGTTTTTCTAGATCTATGGAGATTTGCGTGTGCCAGATTGCTCTGTTCATAGATCTTGGGAATTTAGCATATATTCCCACAAGTACATCCAATCTAAAGCTGAGGTATTGAGTGAGTGCAGACACTTGTATAAAATTATTAATCCCAATCTGGAGTTTCTATCCTGCCTTGATCATTCAGTTTCCTGATAAAAGACCCACAACTTTTTATTACTCACAATAAGCCTTAAACATCATACAAGCTGGGCTGATATTTATCCTTTTTGCTATTAGAATCTGTTTTCCAATTGATAAACCCAAATTACTTACTATGAATTATCTGGGCTGCTCTTAACTCCAATTGGCCAGCCCTCAGGGTCACCTTTTTATAAACTCAACCCATGATGGCTGCTCTTCCTCCTCACGGTCTTCTGTCCATGTACTCATAGTCCGTCTCCCCTAATGGCAGCTTCTCTCCACCTCTCCTCCTTCCCTTGGTCTCTCCTCCTCTAACCAGGTCACTCTAAACCCACCTACCTCCCATCCCTCCAGTAATTGGCTGTATCCAGTTTTATTTAACTAATCGTTTTAAATCAGGGAATAAAGTTTGTACAACAAAAGCTTTTAAACTGGAGAAGTCGCTTGTAGGCTTAGACCTTCTGGTATAAGACTTTTTAGCCTTATAATAGCCGTAGATCAAATCTCAACAGCAGACTCCTTCCGTGAACAGCTAGTAGTCTTGGAGGTGTCGTATGGTGAGCAGTGGAGGGGCTCTAACTCCCATCGAGGCTACCAGAGGATACTATAGCACCACCCCCTCACCCCCTTTGTTATTCTTGAGAGACAAAGTAAAACCTCAGCTACCAGTAATAGCAATAGACTTGTCGGAGATTCCCTACAGGGAGAAGCTTGGTCTTAGAATTTTAACCTCTTTTCTTTCCTGATCCGAGGTGCTGAGGCCAGAGGAAATACTTGTATTAGCATGTGAAACCATGATTTTTCTCAGCTTCCTAGAGGGGTGTGCGGGTCCATGTATTCACTATTTTCCCACCCTCTGGATGACCTCCGGAGCAGAGAATCATTTCCTCTGGTAAGGCACACGGTCCAAGTTGAGTTGTTGCGCATGTGTAAGCATTTCTGAGCTCTCGGTGTGATTGTTTCCTCAGTTGGCCAGTGTAGAGAGGGCAGGCAGGTCATTTATGCTTTTAAGACCGAAATGATACATAGAAATGCTTTCTAGGGGTTGGGGATTTAGCTCAGTGGTAGAGCGCTTGCCTAGGAAGCGCAAGGCCCTGGGTTCGGTCCCCAACTCCGAAAAAAAAAAAAGAAATGCTTTCTACTTAGTGATCTCTTTTTTTTGCCTGAGAAACTGTGTGAGCTCTAAACTCATAAAATAGGAGTACAAATCAAACATTTGTGTTATAATAATCTTATACACATTTTAAAATATTTTCTTATAATTTTACTAACTGCAAAAGATAAGATGAACTTTGCATACAGATGAAATCCATGCGCTCGTTCCTGTAACACACTAGTCGAGTGTATGCTGTTTCCATACTTAGGGAACAAAGGATAAAGTTGAGAAATCATTTAACATCTTTCATTTCCGTGTGACACTGGCAAGACACAAACCCCCAGGGAAGTGGACTCTGTTTCCGGTACTGAGGCCTGGGGCTGACGAGCAGTGTGCCGTTGCAGGGATTGGTGTCCTTTGAGGACGTAGCCGTGGACTTCACTTGGCAGGAATGGCAGGAGCTGGATGCTGCCCAGAGGACCCTCTACAGGGACGTGATGCTGGAGAACTACAGCAGCCTGGTGTCCTTGGGTGAGTCTCATTGCCTGGCAGCCCTCGGCAGTTTCCTCTTGGTCGAGAACTGCAGGAATTAATGCAGACTTTTAATGTAATACTAAGTTGTTCACATTTTAGCTGGCCTGTGTTCATGCCGTGCATATATAAAGATCTGTGTGCCTTGGGGTTACACTTAGATAATGTATGCTCATCTGATGAGGACGGCTGCTAAGTCTGCCAGCTTAGACACAACCTGTTTATGGTAGGAACATTTAAATTCTCCCTGATAGCTACTTTGAAAGCTTTAATTAATTGTTGTCAAATATATTTATTATCATCCTATAGAACATAAATTCGGTGTCCCCTACCCGTGTCCTTGGAGCAAATACCTGCTGTCTCCCCAGTCTCTATCTATGTTCTACTCTCGTAACTGCCATTTTCTCTATTTCTTCGAGGTCACCTTAAACTTGCAAATATCATGAGGGCATGTGGGATTTTGTTTTTCGTGACAGACGTAGTTCATTTATTTTGTGTCTGTCTTAATGTAGACATCATCTGTAAGAGATCATCGATTTATCCCACCTAAGACAGTATCCATCTCTTCCAGTCTGGTGAATCAGAGAGTGTATTTGTTGTAGACAGCTAAAGTGACTCTCAGACGGTAACCCTAAAAATACCACATCTTACTCAGTTTTGCCCTCTACAACACATGTACTTGGGCAGAAGGAGTCTGGATTAGAACCTGTCTTGAGGGCTTCGTCAGTGTTCTGAGGGAGTGTTAGAGGTGCCATGACCATGGCTTTGCTGTATCTTTTTATTTTGTTGCTCTATTTGGGTACCAAGCTCTCTTGTGGGTTACCAGTTACTCAGCTTTAAGATAGTGGTGGTCGTTGCAGGCTCAGAAATAATGGCAAACAGCCTCATGGTGTGCTCTCCAGCTGTGTTCTGGGACAGATGTTTCGGTTTGTGTGGCGAAGCCCAGGAAAGGATGTGAGGATGTCAGTACCTCCTCCTTTTGCTCTGTCTGTAGTGGGGTGAGGAACAGAGCTCAGGCACTGATGCATTTTCTGTGCAGATGATTTTGGATCTGGTGTGATCCCATTTGCCGATTTTGCTTTGATGCACATTTGGCAGACACCAAAATACTCTGTTTACCTCACTGTCCTGAAGTGTTTACCACACTCCTCAACCTTCCTAATGCCGTGTTAATTCGGTTCCTTATATTGTGGTGGTTCCCAATCATAAAATTAGTGTTGCTACTTCCTAACTGTAACCTTGCTACTGTTGTGACTTATAATTTAAATATTTGATATGCAGGATGTCTGATGGCCAACTCCTATGAAGGGTCCGTCTACCCACAAAGGGTAGACTATACAGTAGTTTATCGTATGTTCTAGGGGCATCATTATGTCAGGTCTTACTTTGATTTACTTTTGGGGGTTTCTTTTTCCTCGTTATGCATTTGCAGTGTCGTTTCTCAGGCTGACTTTGAATTTTTGTAGCCAAGATTCTTGTCCTTCTAATACTCTTGCTCCATCTCCTAAGTGCTGGGTGTTCAGGTGCATGCTAGCACATTCAGAACTTGATCTGTTATTTGATTTCTGTATAAGGTTTTTTTTTTTTTTTTTTTTTTTTTTTTTTCCGGAGCTGAGGACCAACCCAGGGCCTTGCGCTTGCTAGGCAAGTGCTCTACCACTGAGCTAAATCCCCAACCCCAAAAATTTATTTATTTATTATATGTAAGTACACTGTCGCTGTCTTCAGACACACCAGAAGAGGGCATCAGATCCCATTACAGATGGTTGTGAGCCACCATGTGGTTGCTGGGATTTGAACTCAGGCCCTCTGGAAGAGCAGTCAGTGCTCTTAACCTCTGAGCCATCTCTCCAGCCCCTGTATAAGGTTTTGAGAGAGAAATCTGGTGCCTTTTATCAGTCGAATAGTCCATGTTTCTCTGCAAGATGAGAACGTCTTCCCTACAATATGCTGCTTACTTCCCAGCTCCCAGAAAGCAAGGAAAGGGGGTCTGATGGGCCAGCATCCCTTTTTGGGGCATCTCCCCATGACCTCATTTCCTTCTTCTAGATTGTTCCTGCTAATGCTATCAGACTGGTAACCGTGACTTCAGCATCCAGTCCTCCAAATCCATTTCAAGTCCCCAGTATAACCCTGAATAAGTATGGTTTTGTTTGGGGCCGTCCATTCCCTTCCAGTGCGTCTGTGTCTCCTTGTGGCAGTTCCCGTGTCTCTCTAGAGTGGGGTTTGAAGGTAGATACCGAGAGCCTCACGTCTGTGCTTTCTGACCAGGATGCTTTGCTCCCTTCAGGTCTTTGGTGCTTTCACACTCTATTTAAGACATGGTTTGGTACAGCAATTTTCTGTTTATGTGGAGAAGTGCGTAGAGTTTACCACGAGGACATTATTGAGTCTGCAAACCACTTTAAAAGTGTGGGGATTGTTTCCTTCATTATTTCTTCCAATTTGTTAACCTGTAACATAGTGACCTATATTTCGTGTCTTACCCTGGGTATCCACCCACCCTGTGCATCAAGTCCTCTTCAGGGTTCGGAATATCTCCCTCTGGGGCCAGACAAAGCAGCCCTGTTGGGGAACAGATTTCACAGATAGGCAACAGCTTCAGGGATGGTCCTGCTCCAGGTGTTGGGGGACCCTCATAGAGACTGAGCTGTACATCTGCTACATATGTGCCAGGTTCTTGGTCCAGCCCATCTATGCCTTTTGGTTGGTGGTTCAGTCTCTGAGAGCTCCCAAGGGTCCAGGTTAGTTTGCTCTGTTGGTTTTTCAGTGGAGTTCAGATCCCCTTCAGGGCCTTCAGTCCTTCCCCCAGTTCTTCCATAAGATTCCTTGACCTCTGTCCAGTGTTTGGCTGTGAGTATCTGCATCTGTTCTAGTCAGCCGCTCTGATGATTTCGTGCACATATGCGATGTATTTTCAGTTTTACAGTCTGTTATCCTTGTACTGAGCACACTCTTCTTTACAGTCTCTACCTTCTCTCTCTTCTCTCCGCTGAGTTTGATTCTTTGCATGAACATGGGATGTGGTGGGTTAATTCTTGGAATGTGGGCATTTTTTTTTCTTGGTTTTCTGAGCCACAGTTTTACTATGTATCCCTTGACCTTGCTGTATAGTGTAAAATATTTTCAAACCTATAACAGTCCTGCTGTCTCAGCATATTGCATCCTGGGATCTTTCCATCTGGTACAGGGGAGGGTGTGACCTCTTTTAACTTCTCAGTGTTTGGGAATTTCAGACTCCTTGGTTAATAAGTTATACAATAGAACTGGGGACATAGCTCGGTGATAATTGATCTGCCAAGCATATTCAAGTCCGTCAATTTAACCCCTAGTATCACAAAATTAAATAAACAATAAGTAAATGATAAAATCATTGAATGTTTTAAGATTCCTTTAATTTTTTAAGGTTTTTAATTTATTCAAAATAGACTTTTCATATACTATATTCTGATTATTATTACCCCTCTCCCAACTCACTCCTCTCAGATCCTCCTGACCTCCCCACCCAAATCCACACTTTTTCTTGCTCCCTCATTAGAAAACAAGCAGGCATCTAAAAATACAAAAAAGAGAAAAATATTTAGGTAGCTCTTCTGAATGGGAATGTAAAATTGAAACTTCTCAGCATTTTTCCTTGATTACATATATTCTGTTAGTTTTTTTGACTCTTTGTTTTTTTGTGTTCTTTTTTTTTTTCCCTTTAAGCTTTTCTCTATGTAGCTCTCTTTACCCTTCATAGCACAGCTCAAATGGAGCAGTCGTGTTCCATCAGCGAAACGGACTTCTTGGGAACAGTTTATATATCATTTTCCATTTACAGGGCACTGTGTAACCAAACCGGAGTTGATCTTGAGGTTGGAGCATGGATTCCGGCCATGGAGCATCGGAGGAGACACTTCTGTCTGGAGTCTCCCAGGTCAGTGACTGAACTGGGGAAGGGAAGTCAACGTGGACGACTGCTCATAGGACATTGGTCATCTTGGACTTGAACTGTCCTCACCATTTATTTTATACAGTTTCCAAACGAGGATCTTTGTGTCAGTTTGTGTCCTTTGTTGTTGTTGAAGTCAGTTTTCCTAAATTTACTTTAAAAAAAAAATCATCTTTGTTCTCTTAGATTTTTTGTCATTGCTTTGAGATGGGGTCTAATATAACCTAGACTGCCCTGCAGCTTGCTACATAGGCAAGACGGAGCTCAAACTCTGCGTTTTCCTCCACCTCCCACTATCAGGATGTGTCGTCATACTTGGCCTTGTCTGTAGATTTGTTAGTTAGATACTTTGCCCAAATGTTTTATCTGAATTCTTAATTGTAATATTGAAGATTCCTTAGTTTAGGGCGTGGTCTTGATCTGGAAGTTTAATAGCAATAATTAACACTCAGATGCATCTCCTCTTGAAGGGGCTTACAGTCAGCGAGGGGAGAGCGACACAGTCATATAACGTACCACAGAGAGGTGAAGGACACCAAGAGTATTAACCCAGAGAAAGGCAAAAGAGCAGATGGGGTTTTATTTTAAGAAAGGCATAAAGACACTGTTGAGGAAATACTCATTTATTTTATTTTAGTGTTGTGATTATTCTTTTTAAAAACTTTGAACTAGCTGTGTGGTGGTGGTGGTGGTGGTAGCACAAACCTTTGATCCCAGCACTCAGGAGGCAGAAGCAGGCAGGTCTCTCTTGAGTTTGAGGACAGCCTGGTCTACAGAGTGAGTTCTAGGATAGCCAGGGCTACACAGAGAAACCCTGTGTTGAAAGAAAGACAGAGAGGTGGAAGGGGGGGAGTGGGAGGGGAAAGGAGGGAGGGGAAGTTAGAATGGGGAATTGGTAGCCTAAAAACTATCAACTGAATTTTTTTTTTAATTAGAAAAGAAAGTACTGGAAGTTTAAGGATGGGATTGCAGATAAGTTTTTTTCTATGCTAGTACATGAATGCCCAATGTCATTGTCACAAATGAGAGAATGTTTTCCAAGGAGAGCAAGAGAGAAAGAACATTTGGGATCAAGAGGTGACAGGGCAGTATGCCCTAGAACAGAAAAGCTATTGAGGAAAGTATACACGTGTCACAACATCTATCCACAAATCCCAAGTAGTAATGAGCTGAATGCTACGACTAGGTAATGACATAATGTACAAAGTGCTCTGCTCTGGTCAAGTGGCATTCTTTGTCGTGGAAGAAACCTGTGACACTGGCAAGTGTTAATAGAGAGCAGTAACTTCTGTGACAGTGTCTTGTATATTCTGGCTTAATAGATTGAAAAATAAACTAATTGCATTTATCCACATTTATCCGCATTATCCAGAGGCTATCCACGCTGGGGACGTGTATAGTTAAGATCAGTCAGAAACTCAGGAAACTGGGAACATACTGGCAGTTTCATTGTGAGTACAGGGAGTGGCCATGGAAGCTTACATGGTGAGATGCAGGCTCCCTGAGAAAGGAGCATGGAGTATTAAGTATGGAGTCTCACGTTTCTGGTGAGGATATGCCCGTTCCTCATAAACATTGTCAGAGTGTAAGAAGAGTGGGCCCAGTGTCAGCCAGTTGCTTGGTTTCTATACTATTTTCCATCTCAGTTTACTGTACCTTAGGACTAAAGGATTTGAGCCTAGGGACAAGAATTCTCTAGGCTTTCACAGCTGTCTTCCAACTAGAATGTGCCCATTGGGTTCCAAAGGACCTGAGAAGCCCAGAGTCTCCTTAACCTTCTTTCTGCCCTAGTCTAACACTCTAAAGACACCCATGTCTTTTTGTTTTGATCAGTGAGTGCAGAAATACTGAAGTTTCTGAAGGAATAGTATTACCATACTGGCTGACACCCTCATAAGCCTAAGTTTTACTGTCATAAATGGTCTGCATACTGATAGTTTTACATCAGTTTAAAATTTTTAAAATATTATTGCTATATCTGGTTTGTTCTGTTGTTGCTCTTTGAGCATTTTGATTTCTCTCTGTGCGGTGTCAGGAGTTGAAGCCACAGGTGAGCGCGGCTGAGAGCACCCTTTTTTGTAAGATGAGGGGTGATTTCCATCCCCATTCTTACAAAGTGACAATTGAGGACAAAAAAAAAAAATCCTAATATATATGGCAGCAATCAGGCAAATAGTGCTACATATTGGAAAATCTAGGACATCTTCAATAATCTCAATTCTTAGGATTTTAGAAATAGTGAAGTATTAGGCATAAAATGCAAAAGCGTGGTTTTAGTAATGATCCTTACAATAAAATAGTAGTCGAATAAACAGGTTCGGCAAACAGGGATAATTATAGAAAATACAAACTAAAAGAACAGGACCAAGAAGCTCAGTAAGTACAGCGTTCATTAGAGAGCAGCGTTCCCTGGAGTAGACTGTAGGAAAAAATATGAGAATGAAGATAAGGTTGAGCAATTATTTTAGTGAGAGAACCAGATAGGAAAGTGAAGAAGAATCATGACTGCAACACTTAATCCCCAGGGCCATGGTAAAGAGGAAATACAAAGTAGACTAAAGACACAGAAAGTATACTCCATGGACTGCAGCTTAAAATAGCATAAACCCATGGAAAGAACAAAAAAGCAAAACCAGAAAACATACACCGAGGGACTCAGCCGTTCAGAAGCTGGTCACGGTTGTAGTTAACATGCAGAGTACAGAATAGAGAAAGACAGCTTACAGCATAAGAGGCAAGGACTCAGGTACTAGGATAGCAAGTCCCTTTAGTCTTGTGAGCTTTTAACCGAGTCCCTGATACCAGAAAGCATGGACTCCTAAATTTTTAAGCTCTGAAACAAATTAATTGCCAACTAAGTTACCTTTTTCCAGCAGTGTTACCCTGTAAACTGTAAGATAAGTGAAGAACTACAGATCTTTCTTCATGAATATAAAACACGTCGCACTGAATATTAACGGGAATACCATGAATACTTCAAGAAACGTTGCACAGGAACCAAAAAGGCGAATGTAATCATAGTTTGAGTGATGGCTCAAGGGTTAAGTGCACTGACTGCTCTTTCAGAGGGCCCGGGTTCAATTCCTAGCAATTGATGCGTTCTTCTAGCCTCTGCAGATACTGCATGCCTATGGTACATAGACAAAGCACCTGTGATGGTTTGTATATACTTGGCCAAGGGGAGTGGCACATCAGGAGGTGTGGCCTTGTTGGAGGAAGTGTGTCATCGTGGGCATGAGCTTTAATACCTTCTAGTTGCCTGGAAGTCAATATTCTGCTAGCATCCTTCAGATGAAAATGTAGAACTCCCAGCTCCTCCTGCACCATGCCTGCCTGGATGCTGCCATGGTCCCATCTTGATGATAATGGACTGAAACTCTGAACCTGTAAGCCAGCCCCAATTAAATGTTGTCCTTATTAGAGTTGCCTTGGTCATGGTATCTGTTCACAGACAGCAGTGAAACCCTAACTAGGACAGCACCCAAACACATAAAATAAAAGTAAATCAAATCTCAGAAAAAAATCAAAACAATGGGTGCAGCCAAGAGCCTTGGAAAGAATTATACTTCACTAATAAAAACATCGGAATGAAGGAAAGTGCTAGACATTATTAACTCAGTAAACTAGCAGACCTCTAAGATGGAGAAATAAAAGTTTAATAATTGTTCTTTAATAAGACTAATTGTAACTGAGTTTTCCAACTCATAGCTGAACACTGACAGCCTAGATTTAAAGAAAAACACTTCCAGCTCCTGCTAAAATGTGAGCTTATAATACTGGTGAAGACGGACTCGGAAAAAGGAAAAATGCTTTGGAGCAAACAGAGTATGAACTCAACAGTAGCCATACTTACATTAGTCAAACCATAGTGTATGCCAGAGTAAACCAGAAGTTTCTTACACATGAAATATTGGACTAGTGCATTATGATGACCACTAATAAAAGAGAATCTATCCAAATTAATAAGATTGATGAAATGGACTATTTCAACAGACATTTTTTGAGATTAAAAAAGACTTGTTGGGAATATTTTTAGAGTGTGTATTTTGGGGTTAGAGAATAGAAAAATTGAATAGATATTTATTTGTGTATATGTATGACCTATCAAAATTCTACAAAATGCCTATACTACATTAATCAATAAGAAGCGCTGCCATTGAGGCAACAATAGGGCGCCACAACTAATCAAAGCCCCTTGTAAAATCTCTTTGACTAGTTCATCTACCAGTCAGGTATAAAAGTGTCTCTGCTCATCAGACTCATTCATAAAATGGAAAAGGAATATGGGAGTTTTCAAAACTTGCTATATAACCAGTAGTAGAAAGATAGCAGAAGAAGGCAGGGATATGAGAACAAAATATACATGTAAAAAACTTCAGTAAAATATCAGAATTCTTTAAAACAATTCCAGAGATGCCAGGTAGTTTAATTTATGGGAAACATTATATGTGGCGTGCACATAATTAGAGTTTGGAACATACACGCTCATTTCATTTGACTATCTGATAGAATTTGGCATCTCTTCAAAGTTAAAACTTCTTCAAGTGGCCAACAAAAGGAAGATGCCAGCATAATATCACAGTCTAGGCAACTGTATGCTGAATGTAGAAAAGGAGAAAACATTTCATCTAAATAACAACACAAATCGTAGTCTCCTTTCCCTCTCGTTTGCATTGTTTTGAGAATTTCATATTTGCACAAACGATGTGAGCTTCCTTTCCTTTCCTTCCATCCAACCCCTTTCGTATCCTACTATCACATCTCCCTCCCACATTCATGCGCTCTACTTCTTAACCCACTGAATCCACTTTGAGCTACCAGTGTGTGTGAGGGCATAGGGCTGTTCATGGAGCTTGGGTACCCTCTTGGGGGCCACATCCCTGTAGAAACCTCAACTCTCCATCACCTAGTAGCTGTCAGTTACCAGTTGCTTCTTAGTTATTAATGGGACTTTATCAGTCCCTTCTTCATGTATGTTGGGATTTTGGTTAGCTTTATCCTGCAAAGGCTTTACACATATCGTCCTAGCTATTGTGAATTCATGTGCATAGTGGCGTTGTCTTGACCTGAAAATGCTGTTGAAGAAAATCATCTACCACTTCTGTCCCTGCAGTCTTTTGATGATCCCTGACCTTTGGGAGGAAAGTGTGCCAAAGATATCTCATTTAGGATTGGGCACTTTGACAAATGAAGAGGGAAAGCTGCAGGTGTGTATAAAGATAAGCACTTAGGGGGCTAATTTAATACTATAGCTATGTAGAAAAAAGCTTGAGGTAGCTTGTGCCTGACAGTGTGACGTATCCACCCACAGGTTCTCGACCCAGTTACAAAGCAAGAGTTCTATCTCATGGAGTGAGCCTTAACTCCGAGGAGAGTGGTTGGTTATTCCTATTTATTTCATGCCACTATTGTGAAACTAGGTATATCTTGTTGGGCCAGTTATTATTGTAGCTTTCAGGGTTCACAGCTGGCGAAGAATGTTGATAACTTTCTTCTTTTAGTATTGTGATCGCGCTTCCCAGCACTACAAGAGCTAGCCAGTAGGCATGAAGCTTCCAGATCAGTGTCAGGTTGATTTTCCATGTTCTTTCTATAACTGCAGTTTAAGGTTTCTTAAGAAATGGGGTCTTACCATCAAGTTCTGGAGGGTAACTAAGAACAATAGCAATATTGTTTAATGTTGGTGCAGCGGTGGTCTTGGGGATTACACTGTCAATACCTTGAAAATAGATTACCCCAAAGCACTGAACATTTTGTTCAATAGTCTATGGCATCTGGGGCATTGTATTTCTCCCCCTATAATGTGTCTCCATTCTATCTATCTCTATATCTGTCTGTCTGTCTATCGATCATCTTTCTTTTCCTTCCTTCCTTCCTTCCTTCCTTCCTTCCTTCCTCCCTCCCCTTCCTTCCTTCCTTCCTTTCTTTCTTTCTTTCTTCCTTTCTTTCTTTCCTTCCTTCCTTCCTTCCTTCTTTCTTTCTTTCTTTCTTTCTTTCTTTCTTTCTTTCTTTCTTTCTTTCTTTCTTTCTTTCTTTCTTACCTTTCTCTTAGAACCTTCCAAAGTAGGTTTCATGTTAAAGAAAGGCTTTTTAGTGTTAGTTATCCCATCCTGTGTACCTCCTCCTCTGCCCTCACCCCACCTCTCTGAACCCTACCTGCACCATTATTCCCCTTTACTCCTTTATAACATTTGTGTTATATCCCCCATTCTTTATCTCTCCCCTCTTTTTTTCCCCCTGACTTCTATAGGTCCTCCTATTTAAGCACACACATCTAAAGACTCAAAGCTAGGATCCACATATGAGAGAGAACTTAGGTCATTTTTCAGGATCCCGATTATCTTTCATTGAATAATCTATTTCTAGCTTATTTATGTACCTGTAAAGTTCATAATTTAACTTTTATTTATAATATAAAAATTTTATGTATAAATAAATATATATATCATATTTTACTTATTTATTTATTTATTAGATAATGGACATCTATGCTCATTTCAGTTTCCTAGCTTTGAACAGTAATGCATGTGCATGTTAATCATTACTGACTGCAATTAGAAGCTTTTTAGATCAAGTTTGAGAGCAGTGTAAACTGTAGATAGAAACATAGCTGTTTAGAAGACAGCTTGATAGTATGAACATTCAAAAGACAAAGTAGGTTCTTCCTTAAGGACTCTGACTTCTCAGAGTTTGAATAAATTATGTCCAAAATTTTGTACAATTAGTATGTACTTAAAGACACCTTAAAAAGTGTACTTGACATTTTTTTATGTACAGGCACATACCAATCCAGAATTGCAACATGATCGTTTCTTAGCATTTATTTTTAATAAAATGGTTTATTTTCAAAATGTATCTTTGTCCAAGAAGCAAAGAGATATATTGAACAAAAGATGGATTACAGGGAGCTTCTGATCACACTGTCCTCTAGTGTGAGGTAAGGGTATGCAATGACCAATGGAAGACAGACAGACCCTGCTGTGGCTTTTCAGGGCAAAGGAATCAAATTTATAATAAATGTATAATAATCCTTTAATGAACCTACATTCTTGCTCATAAAACAGAATATGAAGCCTGTGTCGTGTGGGTAGCTAGTGAAAGAAAATCTCCCCACCTCACATGGGAGAGGTGTGATGTCAGATGCAGTGTGTACAATTAAGGTAATAGAGGACCAGAGTTCAGGTTAACAACAGAGTACAAACAAGTGTGCCAGAAACAGTGGCTGAAAGTAGGTCAGTAACTTCTTTCCATTTATTTCTCAAGAATAAAAGCAGTGAAGGAACATGACTTAGGACTGCTTTGCCTGTTTGTGTAAAATTTCCCTCAGTAAGTTGAAGAATCATGAAGAAACTTCACAATTGTATTTGAACTGAATAAATACTATATTGGATTTATGGATAGTAATGGGTTTTTAATATCGTTTCAGGTGTTCTTGAAGTGTATACTCCAGATGAGAGTTGCCCGGAAAATCCAGAGAGTCATATGTGGCCAGTGGGAAGCATCAGCAGAAATCTTTCAAATAAAGAGATGATTGAAGTAGGTAAAATGTGACCGTAAACATAGCCTTCACAATTTGATTATGGACATAAGGAGAATTGCTAATAAATATTTTTTAAGGACGCTACCCTGTGGCAGAATGTGTCTGTAGTGAGCCTAATGTGATGCCAACTAGTGACAAACCTGATAGTACAACTGATAAACCCCTCTGGCACCCTGAGCATCTTTTTCTCCCCAACATGGTTGAAAGTTCACATTATGATATTCATAATATTTGACTGGGGATATACAGCTACACAAAGACAGTGTTACTGATATCTAAAAAGTTTTATATTTAAGAAACCTCTAGTTTCATGGATTGGAAATCTTTTTCTGTTTGTGTAAAGTTAACTATGCAAAACATATGTCATGTAAGGAAAATGTTTCATATAGCCAGACTCAGAACAGAACATGGCAAAGTATGGGGCTAAGAGATAGCTGTTAGGTTCACAGCACACGTTGTGTGGCTCTTAACCAGCTGGTAACTCCAACTCCAGGATAATAAGACACCTCTGGCCTCTGTGGACACCTGCACCTGAACGCACATACCCCTACATGTATGCCTAATTTAAAATGGTAGAAAGAAATTAACCTTATTTTAAGTGACCAGGGAAAATTGTGAGTGTACTTTGTGTAAAACTTTTAAGATGTTATTATCCTCACAGAACATTATCGGTAAGTACATGCTAGAAAAAAGGCCGATTAATACAAAACCCTGACAGCTTCTTTTGTCTTAAGGCAGAAATGAAGGTTCAACTGGAACTTTACCGAGGTACAAAACCCTATGAATGTAAACCGTGTATGAAAATGGTTAGCCTGCCATTGCAGCGCAACGAGCAGCATGCCTACTATGCACGTGTGAAACCCTACGAATGGAAGGAGTGTCAGAAAGCCTTCTGTTACAAGTCAGCGCTAACTCAACACCAGAGACCTCGTACAAGATTGAAGATCTATCAGTGTACAGAATGCAGGAAAGCTTTCCCCTCTAAGTCAGAACTCACTGTGCATCATAGAATTCATACCGGTGAGAAGCCCCATGAGTGTGACGAATGTGGTAAAGCTTTCTATCGTAAGTCAACCCTTACCGTACATCAGAAGACTCATAGAGGTGAGAAACCTTATGAATGTAAGGAGTGTTGCAAAGCTTTCTATTATAAGTCAACCCTCACTGAACATCAGCGAATTCATACCGGCGAGAAGCCTTATGTGTGTAAAGACTGTGGCAAAGCTTTCTTCTACAAGTCAAACTTAACTCGCCATCATAGAACTCACACAGGTGAGAAGCCTTATGAATGTGAAGAGTGCAGGAAAGGTTTTTCCTCCAAGTCAGAGCTCACTTCACATCATAGAACTCATACCGGTGAGAAGCCCTATCAGTGTGAAGAGTGTGGTAAAGCTTTTTACTGCAAGTCAACCCTCCGTGTACACCAAAAAATACATACAGGCGAAAAGCCCTATGAGTGTAAGGAATGTCAGAAATCTTTCTATTATAAGTCAACTCTTACTGAACATCAGAGAACTCATACAGGCGAGAAGCCCTACGAATGTAAAGACTGTGGCAAAGCTTTCTTCTACAAGTCACAGTTAACGCGCCATCATCGGATTCATACAGGTGAGAAGCCTTATGAATGTGAAGAGTGCAGGAAAGCGTTCTCCTCCAAGTCAGAGCTCACTGCTCATCATAGAACTCATACCGGTGAGAAGCCCTATGAATGTGAAGAATGTGGCAAATGTTTCTGTCGCAAGTCACACTTAACTCTTCACCATAGAATCCATACAGGTGAGAAGCCCTATGAATGTAAAGATTGCAGAAAAGCTTTTTTCTGCAAGTCAGGACTTGCCCGACATCTGGGTACTCATACACATGGTACTAATACAAAGAATAGAGAAAAGCATTTTCCTGCAACTCAGAGCTCAGTGAATATCAGAAATGATACACAAGTTCGAAACCCTGTGGCTATAAAGAATGAAGAAAAACACTCTACTATAAATCAGTCCTCAGTCCATATGATGGACTTCTTAGAGTTGAGAAGTCCTATAGATGTACATAATGCAGGGAAACTTGCCTTCTTAACTCATACCTCATTCAATATGAATGAACTTAGGTGAGACACACAGAGAAGGCTGGAAAGTGCAGTCAACCAGGATCACTTGACATCAGAGAATGCCTGTAGAAGGATTACAGCAAAGAACTGCCACAAGGGAGACCTCTCAACATCAGAAGAACATTTTGTCTGGAAAGAACACAGGAAAGCTCTACCACAGTTGTCTCAATGCAAGCAACTCAAACATGGAAAGAAGCTTATGAATTAAAAGCCAAAAGTTTGAATTTATGCAATGATGAACCCCGAGAATCTATAACAATCAAAAACATTTTCCAGTGTAGACTAGTATCTATGTACTAACTTTGAAAAACAAACATTTAAAAGACCCTTTTAAAGAACATAGAAAAACTTTGATAAGTCAGATCACATTCTACATCAAAAAAGTCATACAGGTGAGAGACTATGTACAAATCAATTTTTCATTCCATTTCATTGAGACATAGATATTCAAGATTAGGGACATCATATCCTCTCCAATTCTGGGTGGGCCTAGAGTGTTTAAGGGCATGTATAGAAATGTGATGTTTTGAAGTGGTGTTAAGGTATCTTGGAAATGACTGATTCTGTATCTGGTAGGAGGTACTGGCTTATTTTGTAGGACTGCTAAAGTCACTGGTAATCTGTGTTTTCTCATTCTCATTTGCAAGAGAAAATGTGGTAAACCTTCTGATAAAGTCATTTTAATCTGACAGTCAATGGCATAGGAGGTCCAGAAATTAACAGTGGTTATTTCCTGATCTCAGAGAAGTGACGATTGAGAATGGTAACATTTATATCAAATTAGTAGCACAGGAGAGTTCAAGGTACTTGGGGTTTTATGCCACACTTTGCAGATACAGAAGGGAATCCAGACCAGTGCCTAAGATAACAAACCAAGTGAGTGTCAGAGCCAGGACCAAATATCCTATCTCAGCTCAGTGTTGCTTGCATCAACCCTGCACCATTTTACTTGACCAGTTTATACAGCTTGCTGTTGGTAGATGAAGGGAGGAGAGTCTTCATTATCATTTTCCAACTCTGGCAGAAGAGAATCTAAATAATATTGTCATGAGGGACTGTGTTTTAAGCCAAGCAATAGCCATCTCAGGGAATTCAGCTGAGTCCCCTTGCAAAAGCTCATCCCAACTGGGCTTATTGATGGTTTCTACTCTCTTCTCCTCCCAGCATCCAACTGCTCCCTACCAACTGGCAGTTCTGCAGACTGCCTAGAGGAAGATTTAAAGTGAGTGCCAGGGAAGACTAGGGAAGGGGTCACATCCTCCATCTATGCTGTTTTGGGGGGGAAAAAAAAATCCCATTCTTGCTGAGTAAGGCTTTCTAGTTGTGGTCCACTAGGGGCAGTATACCGATACCCTTGTAAGTATCCTTACCAATGCTCTGTAAGGAAGCCAAATAAAGTCTTTGGTTTATTTATGAACTTTGGTGGAATCCTGGCTCTCTTTGTCATTAGTACCTTAGGGGAAGAGGTAGAGATTTCTTTACACCTCCCCCTGCAAAGGAATTTATAGCAACACGGACTCCCCATTAGGATGAACCTTCACTCAAGATGAGGCAGTAGTAGTGAGTGAGTATTCCTATGGTAGGTTGGATCTCTAGGAAGTCAGGGTGATCTTCTTTACTTATTATCCAAATCCAGCCTTTCTTTCCATTTCCCATGTTAGTTATCGATACTCCATTAGAAAGAGTAGATAATGCAAGAAAATTTTATGCTCAGAAATTCTACGCTTAGGTCGAATTGAAGAGGTACTGATTAGAAGAAGTTTACACAAGATATATTAAAATATTACTATTTACTTCAATATCTTCCAAGAATCTCAGTAATCTTCCCTGACTCAGTGTAGTGAGAAAATGAGAGGGTGACTTCTGGAAACAAGTTAATGAGTTTTTAGTTGAGTGACCTTCTGGGCCATGAGTGGGTACTGAGGTATGGGCATTTATTATCATTTCTACTACTGGGTTGGCACAGTGCCATTCCTTTACTTGCCACCTTTCTCACTGACCTGGTGCTTCTGGATCTTCGTGAAGGTTATGTGGATGTGTGTAGGGATCTGCGACGTGCCGCACCTCAAAGATGGCGCTGGTTTCCGCCTTCCACCCTCCCAACGGTGAGCGCTCCTTGCAGTAAACAAGTCCTTATTTGGCTATGCCTGCCTGGCCCGCTAGCTTCCGCATAGTGACAGCCTATCTACATGACCCACGTGGCTTGCTAGGTTTGGCCAGCGCTAGCTATTTAAGTGTGGTGCGGGGGCTCCCCGGGGTCAGAAGATTGTATCAAGGTTCCTGAGTAAAACTGCTTAGAGAAGATCTTCGCTGGTCTTGTCTTCCTTGCTGGTCGAGGTTGGGCGCGGCAGATGTGTATAATCCTGGAGTCAAGAGTTTTGAGACAACTTAGGAAGAAGTCTCAGAATCTTAGTACATAGAAAATGTCCTTCCAGAAGAGTCTCAAATCTGAGATTATGATCTAGGCTTTTCAGAGTCACATAATCTTGACAAGATACAAACCACAACCTTTACTATGTCTTGAGTATACACATGTGTCAGGTTTTCGCTGACTTATACTTAGTTTCTTGTGTGGGTTGGTAAAAAGTAGCCTGTGTTCTTCCTAAATCTGGAAAAAACTAGTGGCTAGTACTCAGTTACTGTGTGAATCCACATGTTCCCAGCCTGTGTTCAGAGATTTAGAATTATGACCAGTTCCTGTTTTCCTTCTAGAAGAAAAAGCCTGGCATATAATGACCAGCCTTTTCCACACACATCTGACTGTACAAGGTTCTGGAAATCGTGCAAGTGGTAGAGGGTATGGCAGCGATGATGAAAGGGGGATTTTGATAGACTCTGGCTGCTTGCCCACCAGGGCAATATTATACAGTTTTGAAAATATACAGATGGTGAGCAGCTAGCTGTCTTACATAGTTCAGGGTAGGAATGGGAGTGTGGTAGTCATCCTCCAGCTCACCCTATTCGCTTATTAGGTTTTCAAAGATACAAAAATTACACATCAGGATCAAAAGAGGGTTTGTGGATGGGACTAGAAGCATGGACAACTAGTGGTGTGTGTGTGTGTGTGTGTGTGTGTGTGTGTGTTCTTGTGTGCACACATGCTTTGTAAACTCAAGAGTAAACAATGGTTTATATCCTTGCCTATATTAAAGAAGGCTCTAGCAAGAAGTCTGAGAGGACATCATCTACTTGCCATCACCTTATAACATTCTCATCAAGCAAGAAAGTATATAATCCCATGGGTAAGCAAACATGGAACCAGAAAAGAGAAATTTTCAAGCTATATTTAGGGAAATAGAACAATCCTTTCACAGGGGTAAGAAGTTACTAAGACCATTGGCAGGTAGAGATATTTACATCATGGTTCATAATGGTAGCACAATATAAAATAGCAATGGAAATAATTTTATAGTTGGCTGATAAAAGCTAGTTGGTATCTGAATTCCATAGAATTAGTTAGTAAGACTCAAGGATACAATAGTTAATGTGCAAAATGTTTAGAAGTTCTTTTAAAGTTAGGCATTCACCTATCTTACTCAGAGAACCAAAACCTTGATAGTTATTGTTGTAACTAAGAGCTGAATCTTTAAACAAATATCCACCCTACTATATGTGGAGATATTACTGTATTTCAGATTTTAAATGTCTATCAGGATGTTGGGAGAATCACAGTGGGTAGACTATAGTAAGTGCGCATGTATGTGTGGCATACTGATTGAAGAAGTCATGGAAGGTGCGGAGTTAAGTAACAAGCAGGCTTCTGACTGTTCTCCAGCTATCGGACTGCACAAACTACTCCAGTTGCCAAATACGTTGTTAATCACAGGTATACAAGTTTGCAATTATCAAAGTACTCTTGGAAAGGAATACATTATAGATAAGTGGGACTGATTCCTACAATCTAATTGAGTAATTTGTAAATGAAAATGCTCTAACAAACACTGTGCCAGTGTATAATTGGGATCATCAATATGAACCTATCTTCATTCCACACTTTAATCACTTTGTGACTATATTTCCCTGCACTCCCTTTGAACCAATATTGATATATTTTCCTGTGTTATAATCATGCACATGAATACGTTTTTCTGTATTGTATCATTGGTAGAATATCAAATATATTTACCAGCTAATTTTGCTAAATGAATAATAATTTATATTTAAATTTTTATTAATGAGTATTCACTTATTCTAACTTCACAGGTCGGGGTTTTAAAAATTTTTTTTTTCAAGTTAAGATATATTCTTCCCTTTCCTCCGTCCAATCTTTCTCATGTACTCCTTGTACTCTCAAATTCATGGTCTCTTCAATTTTTGTTACAGATATGCATCACACACACACACACACACAGTCGCTTAAGTCTGCATAATGTTATTTGTGTGTGTGTGATTTTAGGGTGTTGGCTAACCTATTGGTGTGTTCTTCCCTTGGGAAGATTATTTCTCCTCAGCATTCCTTAGTTATCTGTAGTCCTTTGTGTAGAGTTAGGACCTTGTGAAATTACTGCCTGCCCCATGTTAGAATGTCTGTTGATGCTATCCTTTAAAGAGAGATTTTAAAAATTATATGTGTATGAGTGTTTTACTTTCCATTATGTTAATACACCACGTACATGCTTGCTACCTGCAGATTCCAGAAGAAAATGTTGGATTCCGTGGAACTAGAGTTAATAGATGGTTGTGGGTAATATGGATACTGAGAACTGAGCCTAGGTCTTCTGCAGAAACAGCAAGTACCATCGTTTCAGCCCATGCCACTAGTGTTTTAGTTTGCATTTACATTGATTTCTCTAATTTCTAAACATATTGAGGGTAATTATGATATTAAACACTTATATGCAATGTAGCCGTTCAATTTTCTTGCCTATTTTTATGTTCTGAGCTGTCTAGTTTTTCCTTTTATTTTTAAAGTATTTGAAGGTGGCCCAAGTTTTAATCCTGTCAGTTAGGAGAGAGAGGCAGATGGATTTCTGTGAATTCAAGTTCAGCCTGGTCTACTTAGTGAGTTCCAGAACAGCCAGGGCTATGTAGAGAATAAACAAAACAAAGTAGTCGATCTATATAACATGGTGTGGCTTCTCCTAGTGTATTATTTCTTCTTACCCTTAAACTATATAGTCTGATGAATAGTCTTTTTTAAAAAGTCATTGCATTTTAAATATTTTCTAAAGTCATGGCTTTAGGCAAATTTGAAAGGAAGTCATACACGTGAAGATCAATTTCTTTATCAAGTTATTAAGTTTTAATGCTGATCTAGTATCATGGTAATAAAATTCTTAGATACTCAGAACAGCAGAAAGATATGTCACCCAGAGGGGCTAACACCCAGTACAGCTGTGCACCTGACAACACTTAGGATTTAGTCTTCTGAGGCCTTGGCTTTCCTAGAATTCACTCTGTGAAACAGACTTCCCTTAGCCATGCTAGAATCTTCTGCCTCTCAAATGCTGGGATTGTATGCCTTGTTCAACCACATCCAACTGCATTCAGTCTTAAAAATGTGATTATTAGAGGGGCTCTAGATGCAGCTGTGAATATCTAGATGGTTCTACTACCCATAAGAACTGCAAATCAGGAACAGTACATGCAATAACTTGGTTATTACAGTTTCGAGATGTTCTCTTACAGATGTTCTCTGTGTCTGAAGCCTGTTTATATATGTGACAGTGTTGAGGTGCTAAATTAAGTATGAAGTCTCTACTGGTCCTTCCCATCAGACAGATTTTTATCCCTCCTCCTTCTTCCCTTCCTCTTTTCATCCTTAGCACTGGTTAGAGGACCACTATCTCTTAACAACAATTTAAGCTCCTAGACTCCAAATTTATTAACTATAGTTCTTATACATAATTACCAGTTAAAGTACTCCATTATTCTAAAAGAGTTTAGCATCACACATACACACACACAATTTATATAAATATATGATATATTTATGTTCTTCAAGGAAGCAATTGCTCTTGATTTTTATTAATTTGCTCTTCCCTGGGGAAAAAAATGACCTGTGGCAAGAAAATATAAAAGAAGAATGCTTATTTTGCTTCCTGGTTTTCAAGAGTTATCAATCCATCATAACAGAAAGGTGTATTAACAGGATTAGCTAAGCACTAGGTAGTGAGAGCTGAGGGTGTCCATTTCTCACATGATAGAGGGCAGGGAAGCGGAGACTGAAGGCCAGATCCATTAGTAGGTATGAACTTCAAAAGTCTTTGAGTAATGATAAACTTCCACAGACTCAAACTCATCACTGTAAGTTGGGAGCCCAATGGAAGATTGAACTAAAGCAAGAACAACAGCTATCATAAGAAACACCCAAAACTTCAGTTTCATAACTAGCAGCTAAGAGTTGTATTGAGATCATCTGGTCCCCACTATGACATCTCCACCCTTCAGATCTGCTTCCTATAATGCATGTTACCTCTACCTTTGTTCAGCTTCACATCATGCATATAGCTCTCCTTAGCTGGGTCTCCTAAGCTGAGTCTCATACATGCAGTGTCCTCAGGATTTCCTTACAGTGAATTGGAGCTCCAAGGCACTGCTTGTCCTCTGTAGCATTCTGAATCATCAGTAAGAGCTTCCATAACCCCTTCATGTATCTCTTACTCCTACTTGCAAACCAGTATTGGTTTGAAAGTGTGACCTGACCCCCGGTGCCCTAGACACAGTGGCCTCTGCATGATGATCCAAGGGAATATTTATTTAGTTGACCTTTCTCTACAAGGAAGCATTTGGTTAGCATTCTCAGGTCAGATACATTTCAAAGAAACTTGTGTTTTCAGATTGTTCTTACTGGTACTCTCAGGGGACCCCTGGTTGTTTTGGTTTAATGGTTAACCTAACAGTTTCAGAAGCTATAGCATGACTTGGCTACAATTTTAAACTTGCCAGGATATGGAATTAATTATTTTAGTTCTTTGGTTCTTTGGAAATGTTATGCAATGTGTTTTGAAACTTTAATCCCTTCCCCAAATCCCTGCAGATCTACTACCCATGCCTTGCCCACTCACTTTTATGTCTGACATTTTTCAACAACAAAAAAATCTATTTTGTACTTTCTATGGATTCTTTGATGTGTGGGCTTCCACTGGAGTATAGTTGAAGTTACCAGATGTCTTAGTTAGGGTTTCTATTCCTGCACAAATATGACCAAGAAGCAAGTTGGGGAGGAAAGGGTTTATTCAGCTTACATTTTCACATTGCTGTTCATCACCAAAGAAGTCAGATTTGGAACTCAAGCAGGTCAGGAAGCAGAGGCCATGGAGGGATGTTACTGGCTTGCTTCCACTGGCTTGCTCAGCTTGCTTTCTTATAGACCCAAGACCACCAGTCCAGGGGTGGCACCTCCCACCTTGAACACTAGTTGAGAAAATGCCTTACAGCTGGGTCTCATGGAGACATTTTCTCCACTGAGTTTCCTTCCTCTGCGATAACTCCAGCTTGTGTCAAGTCGATGCACAAAACTAGCCAGTACAATTGGCCCCTTGTCATCTTGATACACAAACATATTGCTATTAAGCCTCAATCCTTCCTTTCTTCTTCATCCCCAAGATCTAAATAACTTTAAGAGTTCCACAGTCTTTACAAATTCTTACATGTTAAAATTTGAATCCTTTAAAATATCCAATCTCATTTTAAAATTCAAAGTCTTTTTACAATTCAAAGTCTCTTACCTGTGGGCTCCAATGAAATACTTTCTTCCTTCAAGAGCGAAAAATATCAGGGCACAGTCACAATCGAAAGTGAAATCAAACGGTTGTCCAATGTTTGGGATCCACTCACGATCTTCTGGGCTCCTCCAAGGGCTTGGTTCACTTCTCCAGCTCTGCCCTTTGTAGCGCACACCTTGTCTTCTAGGCTCCAGATGTCTGTTCTCCACTGCTGCTGCTGCTCTTGGTGGTCATCCCATGGTACTGGCATCCCCAAAACACTGTTGTCTTCTCCTGTAACTAGACTTCACCAGTAGCCTCTCACAGGCTCTCTTCATGGTGCCAGACCTCAACTCCTTTGCGTGACCCATTTCAGTCCTGGTCCATCAATTGCAACTGAGGCTGCACCTTCACCAATGGCTTCTCAGAGTGCCCAGCCTCGGCTGCCTTCAAAACCAGTACCTCCTAGGTGTTTCTTACACACTACCAAGTCCAGCCACGGCATGAGGCTTGCATCTCTGGAACACAGCTTTCAAAAAACACCTCCCAGAAGATACCACCTCAATGAAGCTGCTTAATCACTGCTAATTTCTTAGCTCCAGCTGACCAGCATCAATTGTCCCAGTAACTCAAAGGTTCACCTTAGTAGTTCTGGTATCTTGTTAATCACAGCTGATTCTTCAGCCCCAGCTAACCAAAACCACAGAATCTTCACAATCAAAACAACATGGTCTTATAAGAGTCTTTAATCTTCCCTCTGAAATTTCTCAAGCCAGGCCTCCATCTTCTGCACTGTTCTCAACATTTTCTTCCAAGCTCCTATAAAAACTCTTAACATCCCAATAGTTCTTCTAGCTCAAAGTTCCAAAGTCCTTCCACAGTCCTCCCCAAAACATGGTCAGCTTGCCACAGGAATACCCCACTATGCTGGTACCAATTTGTCTTAGTCAGGGTTTCTATTCTTGCATGAACATCCTGACCAAGAAGCAAACTGGGGAGGAAAGGGTTTATTCAGCTTACACTTCCATGTTCATCACCAATGGAAGTCAGGACTGGAACTCAAGTAAGCCAGTAAGTAACATCCCTCCGTGGCCTGTGCATCAGCTCCTGCTTCCTGACCTGCTTAAGTTCCAATGTCTGACCTGGAACTTGGTATGGAGATCTTGAGGCAAAGTGGCTATGAATCCCAGGAGCTTAAGGCCGGGAGATCTCTGAGTTCTAGGTCACCTGGGACAAAGCAAATCCCAGATCCAGGCGTGGGGGGGACGCGCCTTTAATCTGGGACGGACCTGCTAGAGACTTACATAAGGACATTGGAAAAAGGAAGACTCTTGTCTTTTCCTTGCCTCCCTGCTTTGCGGGACTGAACTAGATCCACTGCTAGATCCTTGAACTTCCATTCACAGCTGCTGCTGATCATTGTTGGGGAGTTGGACTACAGACTGTAAGGCCAGTTCTCATACTATGTAGAGACTGCCCATAAGTTCTGTGACTCTAGAGAACCCTGGCTGAGACAGTAACTTAGTATTTCCATGCTATAAATGAATGGGAAGGGTCAGAGTAATGAAGGAAAGAGTGCATTCCCAGGAGAATGGGCAATGAGGAGCCCTTAAATCAAGAAACTAGTGCCAGGGCTTGTGTAATATAGGAAAACAGAAAGGCAATGTAGCAAGAAGGAAACAGCCCACACTTTCTAAAAAATTTTTATTGGTTATTTTATTTATTTACATTTCAAATGTTATCCCCTTCCCAGTTTCCCCTCCACAAGCTTCCTATCCCCTCCCCTCCCTCCTCCTTCCTACCTCTATGAGGTTGCTTCCACACCTGCTCCCCAACTCCTGCCTCAGCACCCTAGCATTCCCCTGCCCTGGGTCATCTAGCCTTGACAGGACCAAAGCTCGCCTCCCAGTGACCTTCATAGAAGACCTCATACCAATACTATCCAAACTGTTCCACAAAATTGAAACAAATGGAGCACTACTGAATTCCTTCTATGAAGCCACAATTACTCTTATACCTAAACCACACAAAGACACAACAAAGAAAGAGAACTTCAGACCAATTTCCCTTATGAATATCGATGCAAAAATACTCAATAAAATTCTGGCAAACCGAATCCAAGAGCACATCAAAACAATCATCCACCATGATCAAGTAGGCTTCATCCCAGGCATGCAGGGATGGTTCAATATACGGAAAACCATCAACGTGATCCATTATATAAACAAACTCAAAGAACAAAACCACATGATCATTTCATTAGATGCTGAGAAAGCATTTGACAAAATTCAACACCCCTTCATGATAAAAGTCCTGGAAAGAACAGGAATTCAAGGCCCATACCTAAACATAGTAAAAGCCATATACAGCAAACCAGTAGCTAATATTAAACTAAATGGAGAGAAACTTGAAGCAATCCCACTAAAGTCAGGGACTAGAAAGGCTGCCCATTCTCTCCCTACTTATTCAATATAGTTCTCAAAGTCCTAGCCAGAGCAATCAGACAACAAAAGGAGATCAAAGGGATATAGATTGGAAAGGAAGAAGTCAAAATATCACTATTTGCAGATGATATGATTGTATATTTAAGTGATCCCAAAAGTTCCACCAAAGAACTACTAAACTTGATAAACACCTTCAACAAAGTGGCTGGGTAGAAAATTAACTCCAATAAATCAGAAGCCTTCCTCTACACAAAAGAGAAACAAGCCAAGAAAGAAATTAGGGAAAGGACACCCTTCATAATAGTCCCAAATAATATAAAATACCTCGGTGTGACTTTTACCAAGCAAGTGACAGATCTGTATGATAAGAACTTCAAGCCTCTGCAGAAAGAAATTGAAGAAGATCTCAGAAGATGGAAAGCTGTCCCATGCTCATGGATTGGCAGGATTAATATAGTGAAAATGGCCATTTTACCAAAAGCAGTCTAGAGATTCAATGCAATCTCCATTAAAATTCCAACCCAATTCTTCATAGAGTTAGACAGAACAATTTGGAAATTCATCTGAATAACAAAAAACCCAGGATAGCTAAAACTATCCTCAACAATAAAAGCACTTCTGGGGGAATCACTATCCCTGAACTCAAGCAGTATTACAGAGCAATAGTGATAAAAACTGTATGACAGATAGACCAGTGGAATAGAATTGAAGACCCAGAAATGAACCCACACACCTATGGTCACTTGATCTTTGACAAAGGAGCCAAAACCATCCAATGGAAAAAAGATAGCATTTTCAGCAAATTGTGCTGGTTCAACTGGAGGTCAGCATGTAGAAGAATGCAGATCGATCCATGCTTATCACCCTGTACAAAACTTAAGTCCAAGTGTATCAAGGACCTCCACATCAAACCAGATACACTCAAACTAATAGAAGAAAAAGTGGGGAGGAATCTCAAACACATGGGCACTGGAGAAAATTTCCTGAACAAAACACCAATGGCTTATGCTCTAAGATTAAGAATCGACAAATGGAATCTCATAAAACTGCAAAGCTTCTGTAAGGCAAAGGACACTGTTGTTAGGACAAAACAGCAAACAACAGATTGGGAAAAGATCTTTACCAATCCTACAACTGAAAGAGGGCTTATATCCAAAATCTAAAAAGAACTCATGAAGTTACGCTACAGGGAGACAAATAACCCTATTAAAAATGGGGTTCAGAGCTAAACAAAGAATTCACAGCTGAGGAATGCTGAATGGCTGAGAAGCACCTAAAGAAATGTTCAACATCTTTAGTCATAAGGGAAATGCAAATCAAAACAACCCTGACATTCCCCCTCACACCAGTCAGAAGGGCTAAGATCAAAAACTCAGGTGACAGCAGATGCTGGCGAGGATTCGGAGAAAGAGGAACACTCCTCCATTGTTGGTGGGATTGCAGACTGGTACAGCCATTTTGGAAATCAGTGTGGAGGTTCCTCAGAAAATTGGACATTGAATTACCTGAGGACCCAGCTATACCTCTCTTGGGCATAGATGCCCCAACATAGAACAAAGACACGTGCTCCACTATGTTCATAGCAGCCTTATTTATAATAGCCAGAAGCTGGAAAGAATCCAGATGCCCTTCAACAGAGGAGTGGATACAGAAAATGTGGTACATCTACACAATGGAATACTACTCAGCTATCAAAAACAATGACTTTATGAAATTCATAGGCAAATGGATGGAACTGGAAAATGTCATCCTGAGTGAGGTAACCCAATCACAGAAAAACACACATGGTATGCACTCATTGATAAGTGGATATTAGCTGAAATGCTCCAAATACCCTAAATGCACAGAACACATGAAACTCAAGAAGGATGACCAAAATGCGAATGCTTCATTCCTTCTTTAAAAGGGGAACAAGAATACCCTTGGGAGGGAATTGGGAGGCAAAGTTTAGAACAGAGGCTGAAGGAACGCCCCTTCAGAGCCTGCCCCACCTGTGGCCCATACATATACAGCCACCAAACTAGATAAGATGGATGAAGCAAAGAAGTGCAGGCTGACAGGAACTGGATGTAGATCTCTCCTGATAGACAGCCAGAATATGGAAAATACATAGACAAATGCCAGCAGCAAAGCACTGAACTGAGAACGGGACCCCTGTTGAAGGATTCAGAGAAAGGACTGAAAGAGCTTGAAGGGGCTCGAGACCCCATATGAACAACAATGTCAACCAACCAGAGCTTCCAGGGACTAAGCCACTACCCAAAGACTACCCATGGACTGACCCTTGGCTCCAACTGCATAGGTAGCAATTAATAGCCTAGTAAGAGCACCAGTGGAAGGAGAAGCCCTTGGTCCTGCCAAGACTGAACCCCCAGTGACGTGATTGTTGGGGGGAGGGTGGTAATGAGGGGGGACAATGGGGAGGAGAACACCCATATAGAAGGGGAGGGCGAGGGGCTAGGGGGATGTTGGCCCGGAAACCGGGAAAGGGAATAACAATTGAAATGTAAATAAGAAATACCCTATTTAATAAAGATAGAGGGAAAAAAAAGACATGTAAAGGCAGATATCAGAATTACACCAGTCTTCTCAAGATCTACACTAAAAGCCATAGGATCCTAGACATATGTCATGCAGACCCAAGAGGTCAGAGATGCCAACCAAAGATCCTATATCCAGCAAAAATCTCAGTCACCATAGATGAAGAAACAAAAATGTTAAGTAACTAAATAAAATTTAGACAATATCTCACTATTAACCCAGTTTTACAGAGGATACTAGGAGCAAAACAAGACAGGGAGGTAACTACACCCAAGAAAACACAGGATATTAGTCATCTCAAAACAAACACAAAGGAAGAGAATTACACACACACACACACACACACACACACACACACTCTCTCTCTCTCTCTCTCTCTCTCTCTCTCTCTCTCTCTCTCTCTCCATCTCCAACAAAAAAAAATAAAGGAACTGAAAATCATTGGCTTTTAATATCTTTCAACATGAATGGAATCCTTAAAAAGACACAGACTAACAGACAGTATATGCAAACATGATCCATCATTTTCCTCATACAAGAAATACACCTCAGCAACAAAGACAAACTATACCTCAGATTAAGGGAGTGGAAAAAAGGTGTTCAAGCAAATGATCCTAAAATACTAGGTGTGTTAGGCATTCTAATATGCAATAAAATAGACTATCAACCAAATGTAATCCAAAGACATGACGAAAGAAACTTCATACACTTCCAAGGAAAATTTCACCAAGATAAAAATCTCAATTCTGATCTTTTATGCCCCAAACGTAAGGGCACCCACATTCATGATAGAAACCTTTCTAAAGCTCAAATCACACACTGACCCCTCACACAATAACAGTGGGGGCTTCAACACCCTGTTTTCACCAATGGACAAGTCATTGAAACAGGACCTGAACAGAGACACAGTGAAACTAACAGAAATTATGATATAAATGAATTTAAAAGATATTTACAGAACATATCATCCCAACAGGAAAGAACATATCTTCTCAGCCCCTTATGGGACCTTCTCCCAAATTAACCATCTAATTGAACATGCCTCAACAGATACAAGAGGTTGAAATAATCCTATGCATTCTATCAGATCGCCATGGACTAAGGCTGGACTTCAAAAACAAATAAAACAATAGAAAGCAAACATAGTCATGGAAACTGAACAGCTCTCTACTCAATGATAACATGGTCAGGGAAGAAATAAAAAAGAAATTAACGACAAAATAATTCAGTGAAAATGAAGGCACAGAGTACCCATATTAATGGGACACAATAGAAGTAATGTTATGAAGAAAATCCATAGCACTAAGTGTCTTCATATAGAAATTGGAGAGATCTTATATGAGCAAGTTAACAGCACATCTGAAAGCTCTAGAACAAAAAGAAACAAAAACACCCTGTAGGAGTAGGCAGTCAGAAATTGTAGGGCGGCAGGCTGTGAAAGGTAGCTGATTCCTGGTTGAGATAGGTCGACTATCTGGAGTACCCTAAGGGATGGCAGGCACAGTCCCAGTCTCCTAGGATATCAGGGTCTTCTCACGTAGCTGCATCCCCCACAGCCCCCTGTAGAAAGGTTTGAGACAGATCAGTAACATAGGGCAATGCCCCAGCTCCTCCTCCACGGGTGAGGACATGACCACAGGTCACACAGGCTCAAGACAGATCAGCCATAGAAGCAGGACCACGCCTCCAAATATGTAGATGAGGTCTTCCCAAGCTCTCAGGCCAAGCCAATAGAAAGTACCTGCTGTCAGACACTGACCCATTCAAAAACTGCATTTAAGAATCATGTTCAGAAGGATTAAAGGTGTGCAGGAATTATCCATCCTCTGAGAGCTTCTGTCATAAGAGCTGTAACAGCCCGGCTTGGAGAAGAGATCTGTTCTCCCAAAATCACCACTAGAAGCTCCCTTGCATGCCTCGAAGGCTAGTCATTCTGCTGGCTCAGCCAGGTCCAAGCAACCAAAGTGGCAGTGGCAGAAAAGGAGAAGGACCAGCAGCTGGGGGGCGGTGGTGATGGTGAAAACTGTTCCCCCTCCCTGCTCACGTTCTCTTCCCTTCACCTGAACCCAAGCACCTAGCTGGGCCAGAGATCTCGGTGGGAAGCCCCTGGCATAGCACCACAAGAAATAGCCAAACTCTGGGCTCGAATCAACTAATTAGAAACAAAGAGAACGATACAAAGAATCAATAAAACCAAGAGCTGATTCTTTGACAAATAAACAAGATAGATAACCCTTTAGCCAAACTAACCAAAGGGCACAGAGATAGTATCCAAATTAACAAAGTCAGAAATGAAAAAGGAGACATTACAACGGAAGCTGGAGAAATTAGAAAAAGATAAAAACCTTCAGATCTTACTACAAAAGCATATGCTCACTAAAACTGGAAAATGTTGGTGAAAAGGATATATTTTTTTGACAGATACTATTTAGCAAAGTTAAATCAAGATCAGTTAAAGTCCCATAACCCGTAAAGACACAGAAGTAGTCATTAAAAATCTTCCAACCAAAAAAGCCCAAGGGCAGTAGTTTTTGTGCTGAATTCTACCAGACTTTAAAAGAAAAGCTAATGTCAGTACTTCTCAAACTATTTCACAAAATAGAAACAAAAGGAACACTACCTAGGTCATTCTAGGAAGCCACAATTTATTTGATACCTAAACTAGGCTAATACCCAAAAACGAAAGAAAACATCAGACAAATTTTGGTTAAGAATATTGCTGCAAAAATACTCAATAAAATTCTTGCAAACTGCATCCAAGAACACATTAAAAACGTTGTTTACCATGATTAAGTAGGCTTCATCTCAGGGATGCAAGGATTGTTCATTATATGAAAACCATCAATGTAATCCACTAAATAAACAAGCTCAAAGAAAAATTTTACTTGATCATCTCATTAGATGCTGAACAAGCATATGGCAAAACCCAACACCCCTTCATGTTAAAGACTTGGAGAGATCAGGAATTCATGACACATACACAAACACAATAAAATCAATATACAGCAAACAAATAGCCAACATCAAAATAAATGGAGAGAAACTAGAAGCAATCCCACTAAAATTAGGGACAAGATGAGGCTTCACACTCTGTGTCTATTCAATGTAATACTTGAAATTCTGGCTAGAACAATTAGACAACAACAGGAGACCAAGTAGATATACATTGGAAAGGCAGAAGTTAAGTATCACTATGTGCACATGATATGATAGTATACATAAGAGACCCATGTAATTCTACAGGAGAATTCCTACAGCTGTTAAACCACTTCAGCAAAGTGGCTGGATATGAAATTAACTAAAAAAATTATCTTTTTATACAAATGATAACAGAGCTGAGAAAAAAATTAGGGAAGCAACCCCCTTCACAATAGTCACAAATAATATGAAATATCTTGGTGTAACTAAAACCAAGCTTGTGAAGGTCTTTATGACAAGAACTTCAAGCCCCTGAAGAAACAAATTGAAGAAGACCTCAGAAGACGAGAAGATCACCGATGCTCATAGATCAGTGGGATTATCAAAGTAAAAATGGCCGTCTTAGCAAAAGCAATCTACAGACTCATTCTAATCCCCATCAAAATTCCAACAAAATTCTTCACAGAAATGGAAAAAAAAACAAATCTCAAGTTCATATGGAAAAGCAAAAAACTCACAACAGTGAAAACAGTTCTCAACAATAACAGAACTTCTGGGGAAATCACCATCCTTGGCCTCAAGCTGTACTACATAGGAATAGTGACAAAAACCAATGAATATTGGAACAATGACAGAAAGGTCTATCAGTGGAGTAGAATCAAGTCCCCAGAAATAAGCCCTCACACCTTTGGCCATTTGGTATTTGACAAGGGATCCAAATCCATGCAGTATAAAAGAGAAAACATTTTCAACAAATGGTGCTGATCTAATTGTCAGTCTCCAAATTGACAAATACAGATTGATCCATATTTGTCACCTTTTACAAAGCTCAAGTACAATTATAAAAGGAACCACAACATAAAAGCAGATAAACTGAATCTAATAAAAGAGAAAGTGGAAAATAGTCTTGAAAACATTGGCACAGGGGAATATTTCCTGAACAGAACACCAATGGCTCAGGCTCTAAGATCAATAATTGTTAAATGGGACCTCATAAAACTGAAAAGCTTCTGTTATAAGGCAAAGGACACTGTCAGTAGACAAAACAGCAACCTAGAGAGTGGGAAACCTTTTTCATCAATCCTACATTTGATGGAGGGCTAATATCCAAAATTAATAGAGAAATCAAGAAGTTAGACTCCAAAGAATCAAATAATTCAATTTAAAAATGCACACAAAGCTAAACAGAGAATTCCTAAGAGAGAAATTTAGAATGGCCTAGAATGACTTAATGCCATGTTCGAAATCCTTAGTCATCAGGAAAATTTAAATCAAAATGACCCTGAATTCAACCTTATACCAATCAGAATGCTAGGATCAAAAACTCAGTTGCATAGAAACATGTAGCTGCTCAAGGTGGTGTTTGGGGTATCCTCTGGAAAGTCCCAAAGACCTAAGGTGAGAAAGGATCCCAGGACTCAATGAGATAACTTTAGCCAAAATGCCCAACAGGGGAAGAGGCAAAGCAGACTGGTAGGTGATTTAATAAATTAGACTATTTCCCTCACTTGCAATTATATCACAAACTACATCTGGGCAAGAAAGTGTCTCTCGGTGTTGAAATGAGCCTTTCCAGGCCATCTTCCTGATTGGACATGTAGATTGTGTTCATTAGCGGAGTTCTTCATATGTATGCAATCAGGCTGTTAACAACTGCAGCTTCATTGTTAGTTGTACAGCACCTGATTGCTTTTTTTCCATTCTCTCGCTCTCGCTTTCTTTCCACACTTCTCCTTGTAGGCTAGCTTCATGCCTCAACTTGAGCTTTTCTCCCGGCTCCCCAGTGAGTTAGCTTCTAATGTGAGGGATCCTTACAGATTGTAGCTTCCTAAGGAAAATAAGGACCAGTCCATAGCTCAGCGGGGAAAGGCATTAGCCACCGACCCTGAGTTCCATCCCCAGAACCCACATGGTAGAAGGGAGAGACCTGGCTCTTACAAGTTGCCTTCTGACTTTCGCCTTCGTGACTTGTAACATCTGTACACACACACACACACACACACACACACACACACACACACACACACAAGTAAATAAGTTTCAAAAGCCACCAGAGGCTGGGAAAGCAGTTTAGGAAGTAAAGCCACACGCCACTAAGCCTAGGGAGTTGAGCTGGGGCCCAGTGAGCCGCATGGTGGAAGGAGAGAACTGATCCCTGCAAGTTGCCCTCTGACCTTGACACGTGCCCACACACAGACAGAGAAAGACAGACCCCCAAATAGACAGACAAATAAATACATGTATTATATATAATATATGCATTTCTAGTTTTTAAAAAAAGAAAAACAGCTTCTCTAGCTGAGCAGTGGTTCACACCTTAACTCTTAGTACTTGAGAGGCCAAGGCAAGCAGATTTCTGAGTTCAAGGCCAGCCTGGTCTACACAGCAAACAAATTTCAGACTATCCAGGGCTACATAGTAAGAGTCCTTATCTCAAAAGAAAACAACCAGAAACAAAGAAACAAGAAAACCTGCTATTAAAAAAAAAAAACTCTCAAGACTTTAGTAACTGTTCCCTCTTTTAAGTACACCATTTTTGATCGCTGTTGACTCAGAAGACAAATGTCTAACCATGTGGTCAATATTAGTGATATTTAAGTATGGTGACGGGGTTTGGAAGAGCAGCAGCAGAATTTAGTAGGAAATCTTATGTCGTCCCTAAATTAGGGTCTCTTATCCCACTTCATCCATCACTGAGGAGCGATTGTCACGTATCCTTTCTCATTATTGTCTCCCAGTTAAGATACCCGGGGATCTTAGTGTCCAAACAGCCCCGCCATCCTTCCTGAAAGATGGGACTCACATGGACTTGAGTGATTCTTTCAGTGTTTGGTGGTAAAGCAGGGGAGAAGATGAGAATGATAAAAGAAAACCAGAGGCAGTTGGTGTGGGTCAAAGGGAAGAGCCGTTGAGGACAGAAGTTGCCCCTGTAGCTTCTTAGATCCTAAAGTGGGACTCACCTGCATCTTCTTATCTAGCACCTTGCCTAAGCTGCTGAGATCCTAGCACACCCCTTGGTAGGGCGAGACAGTGGGATTATTCGAAATTCTAGCCTTTTTTTTTAAGGATTAATTTTTTTTTCCTTAAATCGCACGTCTCTGTCTTTGCGTGCCAATGAAATGCCCAAGGAGCCTTAAGGCATCATATCTCTCTGGAGTTCTAGGCAGTCGTGAGCCCTCTGATGTGGATGATGGGGATTGAACCTAGCTCATCTACGGGAGCAGCAAGCACTCTTAACTGCTGAGCCACCCCTCCAGCCCCAAACGAGAGCTGCAGGTCCTATCTAGTACCTTCCCTCATGTGCTAACCTCACACACAAGCCCTACGCCTGCAAGCTCAGACACCCCTTCCCACTAACATCCATAAGGATAAGGAGTTCTTTGTTCTGTGGGCTGCTCTTGGGCTTCCATCCCAGCTCTTTCTCCCATCCCCACCCCTAGTCCAGTGGGGTACTTTTGTCGTCCCAGCTCTACGGAGATGGAGAAGAAAGGATCCCCATGACTGTGGGCTTAGTTAGCCGGGCCTTCCATTTCAGAGAGACCCTGCCTCAAATAAAACAGGGTGGAAAGCAATGGTGGAAGACACCATGCATCAATCTCTGGATTGCAAACATAAATATACAACACACGTACACAGAGATAAAAGTGTAAAAGTCCAGAACATGATAAAGGAGAGAATGCTTCTCATCTACTATTCTGTAAGGACAGAGCTTGCTTTTCTGTGCGTCCTAAGCCATGGTCTAATTCATTTGTAGACATCCAATCCTATCGATGTGGCTGCCCGGCCTGGAACAGTCCCACACACTCTGCTCCAAAAGGACCCAAGGGTACGTGCAAAGTGAGTCTCCATTACAGGTAATACCAGGGCATTACAAAGGGTGCCCTTTGGGGCCCACCCGGGTGCTCCTACCCTGGATGCTTATGTCAGAAAATGCCTGTTCCTTATAGAAGTCACAGGCCCCCAACTGCATGAATGACAAAGGGTAATGATTTTGCTAGGACTAAAAAAAGTTCTTTTTGAGCCCCAAAATTGAATGCCACCAGCGTGTCTGCCTTCCATCTGACTGGTCCTGTCTCCAGCTGCTTATATCTCTCTGGCACAAAACAATCACCATAGAATCCCCTGAACAGAAAAGTACTCAGCACTTCTTCCTGAAAGTTAGGTACACACACACACACACACACACACACACACACACACACACACACACACACACGCACACACACACACACACACACACACACACACACACACACACTCCTAC
The DNA here is from genome assembly GCF_011064425.1 of Rattus rattus. NCBI lineage: Eukaryota > Metazoa > Chordata > Mammalia > Rodentia > Muridae > Rattus > Rattus rattus. Next base: position 14,817,809 of record NC_046169.1, on the reverse strand, counting down.
AGTCTTGCTTGAGGTCAGGAAGTTAGTTACTGGACCACTCTGCTCTTACAGATGGAGCGTGCCAGAGAACTAAATAAAATTTCCCTTATGCCCCAGGTATGTTATTTATTCATAACTGATGCTATGCCTGCCTTTAAACCGGAAGGCAAAGCCGCACAAGCAGTTTTTATTTTAGTGGACTTTTTTTTGTTTTTTGCAAGCGGTTACGCCCTCGGGTAACTCACTGAAGCCAGGATGGAAAGACAGCTTGGGTCTGCAGGGTCTGGACAACACAGACATTCCCAGAAGGCCCCTCCATGTCACCCTTCATTTTGTGGTCTGAGGACTACTCTCCCTAAGCCCCACAGAGTGACTGTGGCCGAGCCAGTCAAAATGGGGACCCCATGGTGTAGGTCACCTGCATGTCATGCTGGCATAGGGCCCATCTCTGCTGGTAAAACTGGTATGGGGGACTTGTCACCGTGCATGTTCTGAGGCTCCCGAGGTGGGGGAGGGGGACGCTTGGTACTTTGGATGTGTGGAAATGGGTTAATTATTCTCTAGAAGGGCTTCATTTAAAAGTAAAATTCTAACATTTTAATTTGCCCTCCTAATGAAGCACTGCAAATTTGTTAATTAGGGCAATTGTTTGAGTGACAGGCATGTAACCGAGTTGTCATTTTCTCTTCACAGTTGACAGATCCTTTCAGACCCATGCTAAGGGTAAGAAGAGCTTCTTCTAGAACTGTTTCTGCCATCTCTGACTCTCTGTGGGTTAAAAACGCAAGTCAGTAGCAGGGGCTGAGCCAGAGAGATGCGGGAGGGAAAGTCAGTGGTGGTAGCCAACGCTGCCTGCTTGCACAGGCAGGGAGATAAGAAATGGCCTTTTGTTTTTTCCCCTTTTGAGTGCTGGAGGAAGCCGTGCCACTGGGTTTTCCAGTAATGTAGCTGATAAAGGGCTAAAGAGATCGCTCTCGAGTTAAAAGCACTTGCTGTTCTAGCCTAAGGTCCAAGTTTGGTTCCCAGTGCTCATATTGAGTAGCTAATAGCCTTCCATAAGTCCAACTCCAGGGGATCCAACGCCATCTTCTGGCCCTTGTGGGTACTGCACACACACATACCCCCACAAGGCACAGACACATAATATAATTTTAAATCTGTATCTATATCCATTCTATATCCATATCTATATCCATATCTATATCTTTAACAGACACCTTAGGTCAGGCTGTTGTTGTGAGACAAGGTCTTGCTCTTCCTCTGACTGGCTTTGAACTTGTGAGCCACCTGACTCATCCTTCTCTCTCCTGCTATGCTGGGATAACGGGCAAGGGGAAGGACATGCCATAGGCTGGCTGTAGTTAGTTTCTCTTGGGTCTGGTTATTTTGCCCAGAGCACTCAATACTAAGTGACATATACCTTCTCATTCAAGCCATCTCCCAGGGAAGGATGGGAAGGATGCTATAACCACAGTAGAATGTCCAGAGGTCAGAGTCTGGCCAGCAGGTGACCTCTGGGTACATTCTGACTTAGAAAACAGATGGCAGGGGTTGAATGATCCAGTTCCTGCTGTTAACTGTTACAGGTATTTCTTACCTGACAAGCTTAGAGATAGGTGTATTTTGACTCACAGTTCAAGGCTGTGGTACATCATGGTGAGAAACTGTAGGTGGCAGGAACTTGAGTCAGTCAGTAAGAAGCAGAGAAAGATGGATTCAGGCTTGATTTCCGTTCATTATAGGACCCATCCAGTGAATAGCGCTGTCCTTATCTACACTGGGTCCTCCTGCCTTGGTTATCTGAAACACCTAATCCTTCAACAGCTTGTCCAGAGGCTAACTGCATCTAGATAATCTCTCATGGGTGTGCCTGGCCTCTTGTCTCCTGGGTGATTCTGGGTCCTGCTTTGCCCCCCGCCCCGCGAAGTATTAGCCATCTCCACCCCACTTCTTCACCAGCCTGAAACGGGTGTGGTATTTGCAATCCCAAGCAACCTGTAATTCTATTCCGTCCATCGTTTGCTGCTACAGAGCGGGGCGGGACTTTCTTGCCCTTGCGGTGCTTAACGAACGAGCAGCAAGAACACGCAGTGCTGAGCAGAAAAGAAGCAGAAGCGCCACACAGATTGACACGTGCTCTTCAGGTGGCGGAAGAGAGAACCGATCCCTGCAGGAAGGAAGAAACCCCTTCCTTCTCAGAATTGGACAAATTTCCATGCACCACTCCAAAGGCCTAGTCCCCTCTCTTGTTTTAGTTCGGCCCACAGACATTCCCTAATTACCTTTTCTGGACGGCTGATGTTCCTGTTAGCTGACAGAATTTGTTAGGTGCGCCTGCCTGCTGGCACTGGAGAAGACAGGCCTCACAGAGAGAGTCGGGTCTTGGCCGTATTGTCCTTGGCAGAGGACTGCTTTGTAAAGGAGCTGCTGTCTCAGACCCACATGGGACAGAGGGATGCGGGTTCTGACTCCCTCGTGCTTGAACTTGGAAGAGCTGCATTTGGTTGGCACAGAGCTCTCTGGTTTTCATGACACGGAAGTCCCCATGGTGCAGAGCTGCAGGGAGCTTCGGGGAGACAGAAGGAAGGTGGGCTTTCGGATGTGTCTCCCTTCTGACCGCGCGATTCTTTCTCATTCCAGAAACCAGGGAAGGGGTGCGCCATGCACGTGCATATCGCCTGGCAGATTTACCAACAGAAAGTCAAGGTGAGTGTGTGACTCTTTGGGCATAGCTGGGCAGGGCCAGGCTCATGAGTGTGGGCCTTGGTTTGTAGCTGAGGATGACCTCGAAGACCCGATTCTTACAGGCAGGAAGTGTCAAAGGCTCGCCTATCTTCTTTTGTTCTTTTCCTTTCCTTTTTTTAAATTTATTAGCATATTATTTATGTGTACATCTGCCTAGGACAAAATGTTTGCCTGAAGGTGGAGTTGCAGGTCCTGGTGAGCTGTCCGATATGGGTGGTAGGAATCACACTCAGGTCCTCTGCAGGAAGGAAAGCCATAAACACTAAAACAAGTAACACACACACACACACACACACACGCACACACACACACACACACACACACCCCAGAGGACAACTTTTAGAGGAGTCAGTTTCCTCCACCATGTGAGTCTCGGGGATCGAACTTGGGTACTCAGGCTTGGTGGTGGCTGCCTTTTCTAGCCGACTTATCCGTCCAGCCAGTTTCGGGTTTTGTGCTTCTTTGTTTTTAACATAAAATTGAGGGGCTAGAGAGATGACTCAGCAGTTAAGAGTCTGACTGCTCCTGTGGAGGACCCAGGTTCAGTTCCCAGTACCCATACCAGGCGGCTCACAACCATTTGTAACTTCAGCTACACAGAGTCCGCTGCACCCCTGCAGCTTCCAAAGGCACCCCTGCATGGTCGCACCCACATACACCCACTCAGACACAAGTACACACACATTCAAAGGATTTTTTAAAAATATGTAAAAAGATATTTTTCATATTATGGATTTGGAGAAGTGATCATTTCTACCAATAATAACATATAAGAAACAAGAGGGTGAGATGACTCAGCAGGTAAGGGCACTTGCTGCCAAGCCCGAGTATATGAGTTCGAATCCCAGACCCGCATGATGGAAAGCGAGAACTGATTCCTTAAAATTATCCTCTGCCTTTGACCTGTACAGCTCGAGTGAGCACAAACACAGATAGATGATAGATAGATAGATAGATAGATAGATAGATAGATATAGACAGACAGACAGACAGACAGATAGACAGCCAGAAAGACAGATAGGAGCTAACAAAAAGAAAGTGTTCACCCCTTGAGGAATGAAGGCCCCCTTCATTTCCCTGCACCTGTTCTCGCTCACACCCCACCAGTGATCTTGCTCACTCTTACCTTATCACCAGGCGAGGCATAATTAGAGCTCTCCTAGTTCAGCTCAGCTAGAAAACGGGTGCAGTTTGAGGAGCTAACTAGGTTTCCACGGTGACTTCAATTCACTCTGGGTCCTGGATGACGGATTGAGGAGCAGCAGGTAAGCCTTCTTCCTTTTAACTTCCTGAGCTTAACGGGATGAAGGATGACAGGGAGGCCGCTCTCTTAGCAACTTCTGTTCCGTGAAGATGCCCCGGTGACTTGGCTTTCATTATCCCAATTCAATTAGCTAGGCCTCTCGAACACAGGGTGACTCGGTTATCTTCCTCTCCCGGCGAACATTTCCCAATCCCCAAGCCCCGTTCTGCCTGGTGGACCTTATTTGCTCTTACTGAGTCCACGCCATCTACCATGTGATATTAGCACTAAATAATTTGGCAACTCAATTAAAGGAGGTGCTTCAGAGATTTTTATAGATTTACAGAGAATTAGAAGCTTGGTTTTGGGGTTTGGCTGTTCTTCAATAATGAGTTTTTCATTATGGTATTCCCAGAGATTGGAGCAGGACTTGCATCTCTCTGTCCTGAATATACATTTACTCACTCTTTAGCCACTCATGAATTACATGGAGACCTGAGGTCTACAGGCTGTTACCTGTGACAGGCCCAGGGCACTGATCTTCCTGTTATCTTATGTGTTCAGTAGTGAGACCCGCTGGTGATGTGTGCTCTGTATATTTAAATAAAAGGTAGTGGATTGGGGAGCTGGCTCAGTTAGTAAAGTGCTTGCTTTGAAAGCTTTGAAACCTGAGTTCAATCCCCAGAGACCACCAAAAAAAACCTGGTCACAGCGGCTTTCACTCACAGTTCCAGATTAGAGGGAGTGAAAACAGATGAACCCTTTGGGCTTGTAGCCAGCCTAGCCTGGTGAGTTCCAGGCTATTGAGAGGCAATGATAGATAATCAACCACACTTAAAAGATGTCCTATGTCCTCCAATATCACACGCACACTCGTGTGCACATGCACGTGCGATGGTGAAGGTTCCATGTGTTTTTGTGAGGTGCATGGCTAAGTTTCACCTTCAGAGAGGGTTGCTGGGTGAGTGAGGGTTGGCTTATCTTTTCACACCCTAGTCAGTGTAGGTGCCTCTCCTTTGTAAAGGAGTCTCCCATTACACAGCAGGGAGCAGGGTCCCTGAACAGGAGAGGGTGCGAGGCAGGACAAGGGTAGGCTGGAACCCAAGGAGAAGGCAAGAGCCAAGTAGAAGCAGGCCCAGGACAGTGAATGATCCAGAGAAGAGCAGGAAGCAGAGCTCGGAGCCAGGGGACACTAGCACTCGGGGAGGCAGGAAGCTGACTGAGAGGGAAGGCTGTCAGAACTCAGGAAGATGGGCAGATTTGATGCCCTTCAGTTCAGGGGGATACCAACCTCCAGAATGATGCTGGATAGGGGCTGAGGCAAAGATGGTGGGCTGTCAGGAGCGATGCCCTTAAAACCCTCCATTATTGATGTTAATATTATAGTTAGAGTTAAGTATGACTGGGTTCATGGAAAATCCCCAGCCAGCTGCAGAAGGATAATACAAATCTGGTGCTCAGGTTGCCTAATGATATTGACAAACTTGTGGTGGTCAGGATGCCTAATGATATGACAAACTTGTGATCTTTCTGAGAAACCAACATCCTGTTGACATCAGCTGACCACAAGAGCACTGTGTCCTTGGCCTGCGTAAATGTTTCCCGCTTCCCCCCTCCCTCTGTTACCCCTGCTATGGTATAAATTCAGCCTTGGGGAAAAACAAAATTGGTCACCTCGATCAGACTCTTGTCTTGGCATCCTTCTTCGTATCTCTTGTCCCCCATTCTCTCCTAGGTGGTCCCTAACCTCCGCTGACTGCCCTGCAGGCCGGGGCAGTGGGCAAATGCCTATCGCCATCTTGGAGGATGGAGCTAAGTTAGCTAGAGGAGAAGGTGGAGTGAGTCCACAGAGAGTAAAGATTTCATAGTGCCTCTGCACAATCCCCACGACTGGCTTGACTGCCCCACTCCAACTATTGGAGGATGCAAGTTAGAAAAGAAGAGATACCTGTTAATTAAAAAGATACATGCATGTGTGTGCATTTGAGTGTGTGTGTGTGTGTGTGTGTAATGGGTGTTCATATACATGTGTACACATACAAATGTGTATACTTGTATGCAGAGGTCAAATATCAACCTCAGATGTGGTTCCTCAGCAACCATGTTGCTCTTTGAGATAGCCTCTCATTGGCCTGCAGCTCACTGGCTAAGTAAGCTAGGCTGGCTAATCAGGGAGACCCAGGACCAGGATTAGAAGCATGCACAGCCACACTTTGCTCTTTTTTTAAGGTGCATTCTAGGGATCAGATTTTATGTTTGCCTGGGAAGTACTTTACCCACTGAATGTCTCCCCTAGTTTCTGTAGTTTTTGTTTGTTTGTGTTTGTTTGTTTGTTTGAATATACAACAGTGATTCCATTAATATGTGTTATATTGGAATATGACAAAGAGCCGTTGGGCAATTAACTTTATACATTAGATTGTTCTTGCAGAATTCCTACTGTACTGAGTTTAAAATGCTATCATTTTAAACCTCACAGGCAGAGGGGCTGGATAGATGGCTCAGCCATTAAGAGCACTTGTGTAGGGCGCCCTCCAGTGGTGAACAATGGTACTGCGCATGCGCAGGTTTTGCACCTGGTGTCAGTTGGCCATTAATATGCTAATGAGGGGCGGTACCATGCTAGTGAGGTGATTCATTCTCTGCCAATCCCTGGAGGACAAGTAGTGGGGTGAGAGTGGGGTGATCGTGCCCCACCAATCCCTGAGAGATTATTAGCATACTGTTGTATATATAAGGCAAGCGACTTTGCTGCTTGTGGTCCCCTGTCCCCTGTCCCTGTTCAAGAGAGCTGTACAGTAAAGGCTTGTTCGCAGAAGAATCCTGTTGCTGCGTGTCATTCTTACTGGCGAGATGTTGGGCGCGCGACAAGTGGTGCCGAAACCTGGAAACCAACATCACCGGTGCCGAGGGGACCCTTCAGTGTGCTGAAGAGGATTCAGAACTGGGAGAAGGTAAATTAAAAGGTAAGCTTCGAGAGGCATGCCCCTTTTTGGAAGAGAGCATGTCAGAAACGGAGCAGAGTGAGAAATTAGGCTTCGAGAGGCATGCCCCTTTTTGGATTTAAGAGAGCATGTCAGAAATGGAGCGGAGTGAGAAATTAGGAGCTTGCAAAAAGGAAAAGGTTACTAAAACAAAAGTGAAAGAGATACAAAAGGCGGAAGAAACGCTGCCGGAGGAAAAAATAGGTGTGCCCTGGAGGACAAAGTACAAGTCATCCGGAGAGGATACTTTGTATCCATTAAAAGAATTAGAAGCCTTAGAACTGGCTGGCAGTGACTCTGAGCAAGAGTTGTCAGAGTCAGAGGAGGAGGAATTAGAGGAAGAGGCAGCCATGTATGAGGAAGAAAGATATGGGCCTAGGTGGAGAGCCACTGTGAAGAAACCGAAAGTTATGGATCCTTTGTGGGCAAGGCTGGTAATTTTGTTTCTTTTTTTCTTTGTGTGGGATAGAGAAGCCACAGACCGCAAGCTTAAGCCCGGACCAAAACCTCTTTGGCGAATGGTCCCTGCCTGCTTAGAGGATAAACGATGTGAGGAAGCCATTAGAGCCGTTAGGACAGGTCAGAGGGTCAAGAAAGTATGTCAGAGGGAGAAAAGGTCTTGAAAGAAAAAAAGAAAAGAAAAGGAGATAAAAGGAACAGAGAGAAGGCAGAGATAAAAAAAGAGGATAATCAGGACCAGGAAACAAATAAGATATATTCTTCTTTAAAAGCCTTGACCTTAGAAATGTCAGACAATCTAGAAAGCATCACCGACAGCTTAGAGAAAGTGAAACTAAAGGTAGAACCATCGGGTCCCGGGCCTCCCGCAGAGCAACAAAAGGAAGCGCAGGACTCGACCTCAGTTCCACCACCAGACTCGTATTGACCCCTCGAATGGGAACTCAGGTGGTGGATACAGATTTTAAAGGCTGCAGTAAGCAGAATTCAGAAGGATCTCAGAAATTGAAAGCATGTGCAAAGATAAAGATTTGGGGTAGTGGTAGTGGTCAAAAGGGGACAAGGTAATAATGGTAAAATGTTTTTGTGTATGTGTTCTTTTAGAGTTATGTTAAAATCTAGAGAAGCAAAGTCGATTCTCATAGATGCTTTTAGTCTTTGGACCCTGACTAGAGACAGTTTACACCCTGGACAAGAGAGAGAATGGGATTGAGAAAAACAGTCCTCCCGAACTCTCCACAGATGCTTTGGCAAAAGAAGGAAATGAGCTTAAACTTTTTGGAGCTCTCCTGGGAACAGAAGGAGGTGGGAGACGTCTTGCCTCCTTGCTGGCTCCTATTGGAGAGGTGCTTAATTCTGGTTCTGGGTTCTTTAGGTAGGATATCTGGGTCCCTTTGGTTGAACACCATCTAGTTCTTTTCCTCTATGTCTATTGTCTGTCCTTGGTGCACCAAGCTGTCCATGTATGTCAATTTATGTCTGGGTTTTGCTTCTCGTTGCTTGAATGTTTTGTGTTTCATGTTTAAAAGAAAAGGTTAAAATTTTAAATGCTGGTTGATTCACCCATTGATGTAGCTTTAACTCCTTTCAAGAAAGGAACAAATAAATAAAAAGTTTCAATTGGCTTTTGGAGCTGGCATCTGTAGCTAGAAGCCTAAGTCTGCTGGGCAAGCTCCCCAGGGGGCTGGCTAAATGTTTATACTAGCCGATCCTAAAGACACCAGGAGCTTCACAGCTTCTAAGGAAATGGAACTGATGGCTGTCTCTCTTAGAAAAATCTTTGACTGTGATTATTGGACTCAACAGGTGACAAGGTGTTTCTCTTAAAACTACAGCTAGAAAAAGTAAAAATGGTGATTGATTTAAATATTAAAGGTATGTGTAGCCACTTCAATTTTGTTTCTGATTGGTTTTAAATGAATATTTTCTACATGCCTTGGTTATGGACTATTGGCTTTTAAGTTATTGGATATGGTTAAAAAAATGTAACATTGGTAACAGAAAGTTGACATAAAACTGGTAAATTTGGATGGAGTCATTCTAGACAACATGTGGCATGAGCCAATCTAGGGAAACAGGTCTAAATTGGGATGATATTTTTATGGAAATCTTATCCTAGAAACCAGGCTTCTAAAAGATTTTAAGGCAATGTCTCTTTGTTGAGGTATTGGAGACCGCACCATCGTGCGTTCATATGTAGGAATTGGCAGTCAAACCTTGTAGCATGAAGGATAGACTCGGAGTTTTGGAGACTGGATTTTGGGATGATGAGGCTGATCTCGAGGAAGAGGCTGCTCAGTGTGAGAGGGAGAGATATGAAGATTGTGGCACCCTAGAAGCGGCCTATGCAAAAGTGGTTAAGGTGCTTGAAAACAATCAATTGTTCATAGCACCTGAAAAGGTTCAAATGGGCCAAATGGGAGAATATTTAGGAACTAAAATCACTCCTCATAGTATTTCCCCTCAAAAAATTGAATTATGAAAAGATCATTTAAAAACATTAAATGACTTTCAAAAATTACTAGGAAGCATAAATTGGATTCGACCCTATATTAAAATGCCCAATGTAGATTTACAACCACTTTATGAGATCCTGAAAGGGGATTCTCAGCTTACTTCACCTCATGTTTTAACCAAGGAAGCACGATTATCCTTGAGGAAAGTAGAAGAAAGATTAGAAAAGGCAATGCTAAGAAGGTACAAGGAAAAGGAAGATCTCCTTTTGTGTATACTAAGAACCTTTCGTCAGCCTACAGGAGTGCTATGGCAACAAGGTCCACTTCTTTGGATTTATCCCCATATTTCTCCTAATAAGACCCTTGAATATTACCCTTCTGCTGTTGCACAGCTTGCTGTGTTAGGCGTTAAATCTTGTATTCAGCATTTTGGTATTTTACCCAAGAAAATTATTATACCATATACAATAGCTCAGATAGAAACATTGTGTGCCTTGATAGATGATTGGGCCATATTACGCTGTAGTTTTGATGGAGAGTTTGACAGTCATTATCCTAAGGATCCGCTGCTACAATTTTTTACTGAACACCCAGTGATCTTTCCTAAGATCACTGCCTCAGAGCCTTTGCCGGGAGCGTTAGATATTTATACAGATGGCTCCAAAACAGGTGTAGGTGCCTATATGGTTGATTCTCAAGAACCAGTATTAATTCAATACAGTCCAGGTACCCCCCAAATTACAGAATGTAAAATTGTACTGGAAGTTTTCAAAAGATTTCATGATTCTTTTAATTTAATTTCTGACTCTGCTTATGTAGTTAATGCAGTGCGCTCACTTGAAATTGCAGGGCCAATTCGGTCGAGTAGTACCGTATGTCAAATTAAGAAGGGTGCTAATCCCAACATATGGCTGGCCTCTTTGAAAGATTAAGAGTTCGCCCTAGATCATTTTTGTCACTGTCATGTGGAGTCATTGTATCCAGAGACCGGCAACTTTCCTCGAGCTCGGACCAACCTAAGACATGGGGCCCGGTGGCGATAGGGTAACCCTATGACGGGTAAGGCCGAGTTTGGATGAGAACGACCTAAGACAGGAGCAATGACAAGATTGACGTGACACCCAGATCTAGACCAGTCATTTTATTAAACAAAAAAGGGGGAGATGTAGGGCGCCCTCCAGTGGTGAACAACGGTACTGCGCATGCGCAGGTTTTGCACCTGGTGTCAGTTGGCCGTTAATATACTAATGAGAGGCGGTACTATGCTAGTGAGGTGATTCATTCTCTGCCAGTCCCTGGAGGACAAGTAGTGGGGTGATAGTGGGGTGATCCATGCCCTGTCAATCCCTGAGAGATGTTGTGTATATAAGGTGAGCGACTTTGCCGCTCGTGGTCCCCTGTCCCCTGTCCCTGTTCAAGAGAGCTGTACAGTAAAGGCTTGTTCGCAGAAGAATCCTGTTGCCGCGCGTCGTTCTTACTGGCGAGACATTGGGCACGAGACACACTTGTTGTTTGTCTTAGTCTGTGTTGAGCACAGCCCCCAAAGCAACTTGGGGAGGAACAAGCTAACACTTCCTTGTCACAGTCCATGATTCAGGGAAGTCAGGGCAGGAACCTGGAGGTGGGAACTCAAACAGAGCCTATGAGGGAACAGCCACCTGCCCAGGGCTGGCACCACACACCACACCTGGTGCCTTCTCACATCTGTCATTCATGGAGACAGTGCCACAAAGACTTGTTCATAGACCAATCTGATGGAGCTATTTTCTCAATTGAAGTTCCCTCTTTCTAGATAACCCTAGTTTCTATCAAGTTGATGGAAAACAAACATAAGCAAAGTAACTAACTAACCCCCCAATCAGCACACTGCTCAGGGGCTGACTTTGTTTCCAAGAACCCATCTGAGAGGCTCACAACCGCTTGCAACTCTAGCTCCATGTAATTCTGCTTCAGGGGATCTGATGCCCTTTTCTGGACTCTGTGGGCACCCACAGATAGGACTGTCTTTCTCATACATATATCGCCCTCACACACACGATAGACAGAAGTAAAATAAATATATGATAGTGGTGGTGGTGGTGGGGGGACCTGCATTCAGGCATAGTGGTACAGACCTGTAATCTCTGCACTGGAGAGCTGGAGGCCAAGGATTAGGAGTGTAAGCATACCCTCAAGTATGTAGCAAATATGAGGATAGCCTGGGCTATGTGATACTGTGCTTCAAAATGAACAAACAAAACAAACCCAGTCTGGGATGTGACTCAGTTGGATAGAGTGTTTGTCTTCTATGCAGGAAGCCCTGAGTTTCTTTTCTGGTATCATGTAAGGCATGATGATACACTCCTGTAGAGGCGGAAGTGGGAGGATAAGGACCTCATGGTCATCCTCAGCTTCTCAGTGGGCTAGAGGCCCGGCTAACCTGGGCTATGTGAGATGGAGGGATAGGCAAGAACCTGCAGACTGGGCCTTTACAACAAAATGATGACCTGCATGGAGAGTGGTACTAGGTTTTGAATAAATAGGACCTGGCTGTACCCTTCAGGTTAGACCATTTCAAAAGCCAAGTCTGTGGTTTTGCCATAAAACATTTATGATGTAGGAAGCAGATGCCACCTTATAGCAGCCCCTGCCAGTCTCTGCAAGGCCACATTGCATTTGAAGGCTTTGTTTTCACAGTGTTCTCAGCATTGACCCACCCCCTCCAGTCCTGAGTTATTCACTAATATCTGTTTGTCTGCTGGCCTCCCCAGTTTCAGCCTCTCCCCTTCCTCTTGTTTTAGAAACAGATGCAGTCAGATCCACACAAGCTGGATCCACACAAGCTGAAGCCTGAGTTCCTGAGTCTCTCTTCAGAGCCATCCATCACCCCCATGATCTGGCACGACCTTTCACTTTTTTCTCTGTTGCTGGTAAGTTCAGAGAATGGGGTGGTGCTAAGAGCCAACAATTCAAAGTGATGCCTGGGCTCAGGGTCCCTAATCACTTAACTAAAGAATAGGATTCACACCAACCTGTGAGGTAGTATAGTACCCCGTGACACTAGGGAGGTGGGCCCTGCTTCCTTGATACACCTCTCTTTCATTCAACAAGGACCAAGAGATAATTAAGGTGGGCAAGGTAGTACATACTTGTAATCACAACAGTGGGGAAGCAGGGACAGGCCAGACACTGGAATTCACTGACCAGCTAGCCTAGCTGTATTGATGCATTCTAAGCCAACTAGAGACCTTATTTCAAAGAACAAGGTGGGAATGGAGTATGGTGGTGCATGCCTTTAATCCCAGCATTCGAGATGCAAAGGGAGGCAGATCTTTCTGAGTTTGAGGCTAGCCTGGTCTACATAGCAAGTCCCAGGGCATATATAATGAGACCCTGTCTCAAAACAAAAACAAATGAACAAAAGCAAGGTATATAACATCTAAGGTTGACCTCTGGTCTTCATAGGCATGTGCACATGCAAGGTGAATAACATCTAAGGTTGACCTCTGGTCTTCATAGGCATGTGCACATGCACCTGCGTGCTGAGGACTGCATGTACCCATGCAAAGAGACCATCTCTGCCTTGAAATACTTGTGTTGCTTTTGTTTGTCATTTGTTCCTGTGCGTTAAACAGAGACAACCCGAAGGTGTGTGAAAAGCTATTGAAAAAGATCAGAGAGCTTGCCAGGGCAGATCAGAAGACCAATAAACCCAGGGGTTCTGTAGGGATGAATTTAACCTCACATTTCTGTTGCCTATTGAACAATTTGTGAGTGTTTCTTCCCTGTGACCATCACACTGCCCTTTGAGGATCCAATGATACATTGGAAGCATCCAGTCAAGACAGGTTAGCTTCATGTGTTTGGTGGCTTAGGTCTGTTGTGTCAGTATTTGGGAGCAGAAGCGGGAGAAATATGATAATTCTAAGCAAGCCTAGGCTACATGGTGAGCTTTAGCACAGCCTGGGCCATGGTTTCTTAAGGCAAACAAACAGGGTTGAGATGTAGCTCAGTTGAGAGAGAACTTTTCTAGCTAGCAACTTGCCATGGGTTCCGTCTGCAGCACACCATAAGTTGGGCACGGTGTTGCACACTTGTAACGCCAGCATTAAGGAGACCAAGACAGGCAAATTGGGAGTTCAAGGTCATCCTCAGTACATAGTGAAGTCAAAGCTAGTCTGGGTTATATAAGCCTCTGTCTCAAAAAATCCTTCTTTAGAAATGAAAGCAAGCAAACAATAAAAAAGGCACTGCCTTTAATAAGGACTGAGATAAACAAATGGCCCAGAGGGTTCTGGCTGTTCTGTTGCAGAACATCTTGCCACTGAAACTCATTCAGCTCTGAGAATACATCTTCCCAGTGTCTCCTCAGTGCAGAAGGTCCAGTTGGGGAGGAAGGCAGAGGGAGGGTATCAGAGGACTGTGGCTTTCTGCTTAAGGTACACACTGGCCAGAAATAGTAGTCAAATGGAATATTTAGGTAATGTCATAGTTTCATTTCTGTTGATATAACAAATACCCTAACACCCCCCAAAAAACCAAAACACAAACAAACAGACAAACAAAAATCCGCAAACCCCAAAACTCAGCAATTCAGGGAAGAAAAAGATTCATTTGCTTTCATTTCCAGGTTATATTTCATCATTGAAGAGAAGTCAAGGCAAAAACTCAAAGCAAATAGTCATATTCCATCGACGATCAAGAGCAAAGAGAGAATAAACACATCCTAGCAGCTTGATCTCAAAGTTCAGGGCTCTGCCTAGAGAATGGTGTTGCCCATAGCAGGCCAGGTCAATTAGTAATCAAGTCAGTCCCTCACAAACATACCTTGGGCCAACCTGAACTAGACAATTCTTAGCTGGAATTCTCTTAGCAGGATATTCTAGGTTGTGGCAAATTGACAGATAAAACTAACAGTAATAGGATTGGGAATGTGGCTCAGTGGGTAAAGCGATCTGGCAATCTTTATGTCCCTACTTTGACTCCCTGAGACTCATGGTGGAAGGAGAGACCTCATTCTCGAAAGTTGTCCTTTGACCTCCACTCATGAACTATACTGTATTACACACATACACAAATGATAACCGACCAGCACAGGTCCTGTTGGTATCAACTGTTCATTCAGTGTTTTCCTTCCTTTTGCTGGCCTAGGGGGTCTAGGACTCACTATGTAGAGGAAGTTGACCTTGAACTTAGTCTCTGTTTCACCCTCCTGAGTCCTAAGATTACATACGGTTCTACACCTAGCTACTGGTCTTTTTGGATTTTCCAAACAGGGCTTCTCTCTGTCATCCTAGCTGTCCTGGAACTCACTCTGTAGACCAGGCTGGCCTCAGACTCAGGAATCTGCCTGCCTCTGCCTCCTGAGTACTGGGAATATGGGCCACCACACCCGTCTTTCTTTCCTGTCTCCTCCCACCTCCCTGACTATGCCCCTTGAGGCAGGGTCTGATGAGCCTGAGGTGGCCTTGGACTCTGTATGAAGCTCAGGCTGATCTTAGACTTCTGAACCCGACTCCGTTTACTGAGTGCTGGGACCACAGGTCACATTTAAATCACACCTATTTTATACAGTCTAAGGATTGAAGCCAGGTCTCCATGCATGCTGGGAAAGCACTTTACCAAGTGAGCTACATCTCCAGGCCGCTATTAGTACTCAGTCCCTGGGACAGAGCTCAGTGAATAGTTCAGTGGTGGTGCTCTGCTCATTGCAGTAACAACCTCTGTGGCTTCCCGTGCTCACTGTGTGAATCTGAATTTACCCCTAGGAACACAAACAATGAAGGAGCACACCATTTCTGACCCTTAAGGGAACAAGTTCCACATCCACCCATCCCGCTGCCTTCTCAGGCTCTGAGCCTGGATTTGCGCGTGGTAGACCCGTTGGCTCTCACACTGAGCGACCGAGAAGCATCGGCATCCGTACTGTAGCCCTGTGGTCAAAGCAAACAAACCACCCTTGGGGATGGGTGGAATAGCCAGTGTCTCAGGGTTTCCTCCTGTGGGTTCTGCTTGGGGAATGTGTTTGAAGGCTCTGTTACCATGGCACCTAGCTCGGGACAAGGATACATGGAGAGCAATTTCGGGAGAGAAATAGAGAGATTTCTCCCTGGACTTCATTGCAGCCAAATGGATGAATTGGCTTCTTTTGCTTCAATAATCCTGGAACGGTGGGCATCCCCAGGGGCCTGGGTTTTTGTCAGAACATTAACTAGCATGCACTGCACAGTGTGTAGCCCACATTTTAATTTGGCTGGCAACATTGGCGGTGACTAATGAAGGCTGTGGAGTATGTTCGCTTTGTGCAGACGAGAAGCTGGTTTCTACTTCTCAGTGACATGTGCGTAGAGAACCCCTCAGGTGCCTTCAAAATCTGAGATTCCAGCATCTGCCCTTATGTGCTGAGCCTTACTGTGCAAACCCCCAGGCCCACAGGACCTTTGGGGGGTCTCCAGAGATGCAAAAGAGAAATCCAGGGCTGGGAGAGAGACAGTTCATTGTAAAAGGGTTTGTCATGCGAGTGTGAGGGCTTCAGTTTGACTCCCCAGAGTCTGGTACGCATGTCTGAATGAAGGCCTGCCTTCCCAGCCTCCTCAGGGCTGTCCTCTCTGCTGACATTAACAGGTTGAATGCCTGAACTTTAAAAAATAATGTTCTTCCCCAATTCACACACACACACACACACACACACACACACACACACACACACACATTCTTCTATTTTCTCCTCCCCTTCTTTCTCAGCTTCCTGCAGGAAAGGGATCTGATGTGTTTGTTTCAAAGAAAGATAGTTTGAGAGACTGGAGGGATGGCTCAGTAGTTAACAGCATTTGCTACTATTGAAGAGGGCCCAGGTGTGATTCCCAGGACCCATATGTGGTGACTCAGACCTCCTTGTAACTTCACTTCCAGGGAATTTCACACCTTCCAGGCACATGTGTGGTTCATACGTGTACATTCATGCACATAAATATTTTAACAACAACAACAACAACAACAATAATAATTAGGACCAGCAACATGGCATAGGGAGTAAAGTTGTTTGTTGCCAAGCCTCTCAGCTGAGTTTGATCCCTGGGTTCCACATGGTAGGAGGGAAGAACTAATGCTCAAAAGCTGTCTTTTGGCTTCCACACATGCACTATGGCATGCATGTACTTCACACACTACACTTTAAGTAAATGGAATTCAGAAATTCAAACCAACCAAATAGGAAATGAGGAGGAGAAGGAAGAACAACAGCAAAAAGAACAAAAAGTAGTCATCATCATCATCATCATCATCATCATCATCATCCCCGTGGCATGCATGTACTTCACACACACACATGCAGACATGCTCACACACATACACACACACACACACACACACACACAAACACACACACTAAGTAAGTAATTTTAAAATTCAAATTGACCAAAGAGAAAACAAAGAAGACCAACTACAACTACTACTCCTCCTATAAAAGGAGCTGTACATTAAGCCTGGGTTCCCTGGCAGCAGAAGTAAAGACTATTAAAGTCAGTTGCTCAATACGTGTGTGTGTGTGTGTGTGTGTGTGTGTGTGTGTGTGTGTGTGTTTATGTATCCATGTATAGCCTGAAAATAACCTTGAACTCTTGCCTTTGCGTCTCAAGTGCTGGTATGGCTGGCGTGCACTGCCACACCCAGGTCATGCAGTGCTGGGGATGGAGCCCAGCTTTCTGCACACTAGGCAAGCATCCTACCAACTGAGCCACACCGAGGATTTGGGGATTCAAAACAGGAATAAAGTATCTTTTCCTGGCACTGGAAATTAAGAGGCATTGGCAGGCTTAGCCTCCCATTGCTTAGCGTCAACTCCCAGCAGTCCATTTGGTGGTGTTGAGCCTTGTGACGGCCTTCTCAGTAGATGGTAAGAACCCACCACGCCCCTGAGTAATGAGAGTAGGACTTGGCAGGAGAAGACTCCTCAATGTGGCAATGTCTGCAGCCTCAGGACTACCTATGGGGGGAGGGGAGGCTGGGGGGGGAGGAAGTGTCCCTGGAGTGCGGAAGAAGGAAGCCCTTGACCTGCTACTCTACTTTAAGAGTTGCCTAAGAAGCCCTCCAGAGATGAATTCTCTTCAGTGTTTGCAAGCCTGTATCTCTGTAGACAGACTTGGTTATAGAGGCTGCCTGTACTCTGGATCTGCTCCACTCCACTAACCAGGCCTAATGTTTATGCCATCGGCCTCATAAAGAGGTAGTTTTGGGGCCGATGGCTCAGCCAGTGAAGTGTTCACCTCATAGCATGAGGACCTGAAGCCATATAGGTAGGCACGGTAGTGCGCATCTCTGAGCCCAGAGTGGGGGAGGTGGGGCTCACTGGAGAGCCAGAGTAGCAGAAATCAGTGAGAATCCCCAGGTTTGGTATAGACCCTGTCTCAAAACTTTTAAGGAAGAGAGCGGCTGATCCCACCTGCAGATTCTTGCATATTTACACACGTGTATGCACACGCATGTGCAGCAAATAACGTCTTTTCTCACAGTGGCCAGCCAGTCTAACTTTCTTTCTATTGTTAAAACACTACCACCAAAAGAAACTTGGGGGAAAATTATTTACTTCAGTTTATAGGCCATCGTGAAGAGAAGTCAGGGCTGGAAGCTGGTGGCAGGAACTGAAGCAGGGTCATGGAGGAGCATTAATCACGTGCTTGCTCTGCAGGCTCCCACTCACCTTCCCTTTCCTAAACCACCCAGGACCACCTGCCTCGGGGCGGCACCACCCACAGTGGCCTGGGCCCTCGTACATCAGTCATGAACAGAGAAAATACCCCACAGCCTCGCCTGCAGACCTGTCTGATGAGGACGTCTTCGCAATTTAGTTCACTCTCCCCGATGACTCCAGCTTGGCATTAAGTTGACAGAAACTAAGCAGCTAGGAAACATGGGAGGAGGAGCGCCGCCTTCTTTTGTCCCTAACAGGAACATTGCCTTTTACCCAGTTGCACCGGCAGGAGCTGTGGATACAGTGGGATTTGACTCCAACACGTTCTCTTCGTGTCCCCTAGCGAGGGTTCTTTTCTAAATTCTGACTTTGCTCTCTTGGGTTTTGCAGGTGCTGCACATTCTACTGGGACCCCTTTTGAGCCACCACCTCATCACAGCAACTTTCTCAACCCTGCCGCTCACCTAGGTGAGTCAGACGGACGGATGGACGGACGGCGGGATCCTCCCTGCAGTCCCTCGTGGATAGTGCCCTTGGGATTTCCACCCCCAGCGGGGGTGGGGCACAGTGGCAGGAGCCTGAGGCAGCGGGTCATCCTGCATTCAGGGCTGCTGGTGCTCAGCGACCTTTCTCCTTCTTCTTCAGTTAATGCCCCACCCTATTGGCTGGTCCCCCACACACACCTGAGAGTGGGTTGTTCCGTCTGAGCCTAATCTAAGACACTTCCTCACACCTGTGCACAGAGGTTGTCTCCCGGGTGATTCTAGATTCAGTTAAATTGGCACTCGGTATTAACCATCACAAGGGACGTGGGGCGGAAAGTATTTCTCTGCATCTCAAGACACGTGTGTTCTGGGTGGGCTCGTCCTGCCTATACATCTAGGGTTCCCTCTAAGAGCTATAAAGAAAGAAGCAGGAGTGTTATAAAAGCTGCATTAGGGAGCCGCACTGTTTGCTTTTGACTTCTGCATACATTATTGTTAGCAGTTTACACCTCCTGTGACCATTCAATTATTTCCTCGAAGTGCAGTCAGTCATCACAGGCAGTAGTTCTTGGTGGGGAATATATAGGAAGATTATACATTTTTTTTTTGAGATGGGGGTCTCTCTCTATAGCTCTGGCTGACCTGGAACTTGCTCTGTGGACAAGGCTGGCCTTGAACTCAGCAGTGATCTGCCTGCCTCTGCCTCCCAAGTGCTGGGATTAAAGACCTGCACCACCACGCCCAGTTTTACTACTTATTTTTATTTTACACATATAAGTGTTTTGCCTACATGAATGTATGTCGTACATGTGCCTGAGTTGCCCTCAGAGGCCACAAGTGAGTGTCAGATTCCCTGGAACTGTTACAGACAGTCTTGAGTTCTTGGGTGGGTGCTGGGAATCAAACCCCAGTGCTCTCTCTAGTCCAGTAGCATCTCATTTTCTTCATGCATGTCCTCTTAGCACCTGGGAGGTAGAGGTGAGGCAGGAGGATCAGTTCAAGGCTAGCCTTGACTTAGATCAAGTTTGAAGGCAGCCTGAGTTAAATGAAACATGCCTTTAGAAAAAAAA
This sequence comes from Rattus rattus, assembly GCF_011064425.1. NCBI lineage: Eukaryota > Metazoa > Chordata > Mammalia > Rodentia > Muridae > Rattus > Rattus rattus. The sequence goes on along the minus strand of NC_046169.1, from coordinate 14,798,221 downwards.
GCGACAGAGGCAGAAACATTTTGCAGACAAGAAGGCAGCTTAGAACACTGGGTCCTGAGCTTGCTCAGTGTCACCCCAAATACAGAGCTGGGTCATGCAAAGGGTGACACTCTGGAAAATAAACCCCTGGGGACTCTCACTAACCCAATGCCTAAGTCCTGGCACAGAAAAACCCTTACACAGTCCATCAGGAGAGCGAAGGTGCATCACAGAGGGCCTATGGCTTTCCTGCCTGCCAAGACACCTGTGCTCCTCACTCACAAGTCCCTGACCACACCTCCTCCTTCCCCATCTCAGTCACAGAGCCTTTTAACCAGCTGTCTACATTCACGGGCACTCAGTGGCAATGCTTTCAGGGGACTTGGAAACCCTTCAGTTAGTGAGTACCTCTCAATATTTTGTTTTTTTTATATCTCCGTTTTACAATTTCTCTGACCCATATATGGCTTTAGACCTTTTGAGATGAAGGGAAACTTTACTTTGGGAAAACTAATTTAAGCTGAGTATATGGGTCAGTGACAGCACTTGCCTAAAATCCCCCAGTGAGGGCTTAGGGGCATGACTCAGTGATAGAGAGCCGGTCTAGCATGGGCAAGGCCCCGAGTTCCCTCCCCAGCACCACCACAAATCATTTAGAAGCAGAGGGAAGGGGCAGGTGTGGTCGAGCACAACTTTAATCCCGGCCCTCAGGAGGCAGAGACAGGCAGATCTCTGAGCTGTGGTCTACAGAGTTCCAGGCCAGCCAGAGCCACATAGTGAGGCTCTGTTGAAAATAAAGTGCAAACAAAGGGACCCTGAAGGGTAACATCACTTGGGGACGGAGAGATGTGGCTCAGTGGCTCTGCTCTTCCAGAGGACCCAAGCTTGGTTCCCAGCACCCACATGACCACTCATCACGATCTGTAACTCCAGGTCCAGGGGATCTAAAGCCTTCTTCTGGCTTTTATAGGCTGGGTATTGGTGCACACATGGTGTACATACAATCATGCAGACAAAACCCACACACATAAAGTAAAAATGAGTGAAGATGTATGGGGTTTATTATTATTGTTGGTGTTATCGTTATTATTATTATTTTCAACAAGTTTGGGTTAGAGCAGTCCAAACAGGTTTAACAATGAAGTTGGTTGTAAGTTCATAAGCCTCACAAGCCCACTGTTGGCATAGGCTCTGTACATCAGGAATAGGGACTTCCTCTGTCACTACAAGTAGTTTGCTTTGGTTACAGCTCAAAATAATAATAATAATAGAAGAAGTTAATTTTATTTTACTTTTGGTGGAACAAGGTTGAAAAAAGTCCAATGAAGAATAGCAAGCCTAGGAATGTGACTGGGTGGGCAGAGTGCTTGCCCAACGTGCAGGACATCCTCCATCCTCAGCAGTACCTAAATACTGTGAGATGTATAATCTTCCTACGGATCCCCCAGCAGGAACCGCAACCCTGTAATCCCAGCACTTGGGAAGTCGGAGGCAGTAGGATCATCCTTAGCTACACAGGGAGTTTGAAGCCAGCCAGGGACTCACAAGATCAAAAAGAAAGGAAGGAAGAAAAGTCAGTCAGTCAGACAACAGACAGACAGGCAGACAGCGGAAACACAGCATGCAGACTCGTGCATTCTTAAAGACATGATGAGGATCCTGCATGGTCTTTCCTGATGTTCATTTGACTAATGCCAGGAGTAGCATCTAGCACTTTCCCCTCTCCATCGATTTATTTTTATTTTTATTTTTTATTTTTGGTAAGGCTGTGAGCTGCCTCTGCAGTGTAGGACAAGTGTTCCTCTAATGAGTGTGTTAATCTCCTTCCTTTTCCAGCTGCCAATAACATGTATTCATTTTAACTCTGAATGCTGTTAAAGTTTTTGGTAAGTACCTTCACTCCGACAGGTTTCTAGTGAGATCTCTCTGAAACCGTTTTTTTGTTCTTCACTTCACCATTTCAGCACCCAACTCAGTGTTCGGCCACAAGGATAGCCCCAGTGTGCAGAACTTTAGCAATCCTCACGAACCCTGGAACCGGCTGCACCGAACGCCTCCGTCGTTCCCGACCCCTCCGCCCTGGCTGAAGCCAGGGGAGTTGGAGCGCAGTGCGTCCGCTGCAGCCCATGACAGAGATAGAGATGTAGGTAAACGAGACTCCTCCGTTAGTAAGGATGACAAGGAAAGGTAGGAAAAGAAACCGCTCTCGAGTCCCGCTGGGGGAGCCCGCCCTGTGCCACACGCCAGTCAGAACCAGCCACCTCCCCTCCCCCTCCCCCGGCCTCTGCCCCAGCCTTGTGCTTACGACCTCTGTAGCTCCCCAGTTCCTTACCCAATGCTTACCGCGCAAGTGCAAGTCAGTACCAAGCGGCCCTCCCTGCGGTACAGAGCAGATGGTGACCGTAGCCTGTCCCTAAGACACAGTGCAGCGAGACACACAAGCCACCCAAAGTCACTGAAACGTTAGCGTGTCCAAGTAGACATCTTCCTGTAGACAGCTGGTCGGAGCTTGGAGCCAGACACACACAGCATGTATCTGCCATGTTTGCTTTTGAGTCGTGAAGTCCATCCAGTCACCCATAGGTGGTTTTTTATTTGGTTTGGTTTTGTTTCTCTCTTCTCTCCCTCTTCATGCTCTCCTAGTAAGTCATGTTTGCATCGCCTCATCCTATTTTTCTTAAGTGTCATCCGAACTCGAAACCCTGGGGCTTGTAGAAATTATCAGAACAATTTTGTTTTTTCATTTTGCTTTGTTTTGTTTTTAACTAATCTGAATTTAGACCTGGGCAGCAGGAAGCCTTGCTTTGCAGTTGCATTTCCAGGGAATTGTTGATTTTACTGACCATTGTGGTCTGCATACTGATTCTTTTCTCAAAATCTATGTTGAAAGGAGAAATACCTCAGTATTTTTATGCAGAATGCCATAGACATTTCCTTTGTTTTCTTTGGGCTGTTTTTCATTTTGAGTGGACTGATAAGCCATGTCAATATACACTTGGCAAAAAAAAAAAAAAAAAAAAAAAAAAAAAAAAAAAAAAAAAAAAAGAAAGAATGAAAAGAAAAACAAACTCCAAACCCCTGATAGTTACTTCTTTTTGTACTTTTGGGGCTAGGGAAATGGCTCCATGGGTATTGCTCTTACCCTGCAAGTGTGAGGACCTAAGTTCAGATTCCCAGCATTTGTGCAAAGCCGAGCACGGTAAGAGGTGTGGGTGTGTAATCCCAGAGACTTTGTCCTACCTTGCCTTTGTGATCGACACCCAAGGCTGTCCTCTAACCTGCACAGTTGCTTGATAGTATGTGCTTGCAGATGTGCCTGTGCGCACGCGCGCGCGCGCACACACACACACTATATATATATATATACAGAAAAATTCAAATTTGATTCAGATCTTTAACTTGCCTTTGCTTTGTATATCGTGCATGTATATACCCTAATAATTTAAAAGAAATCAATGTTTCCAATTTTAAAAATGATTGATAAAGAGGCATATGCCTTTAATCCCAGCACTCCAGCAGTAGAGGTTAGTGCATCCTTGTGAGTTCAAGGCCAGCCTGGAATACATAGGCCAGCCAGGGATACCTAGAGAAACTCTGTCTAAAACATTAAATGATATGGTGTCTGTCATTGGTTGGTTTCATATGGGAGAAAAAGACAAATTACCATATAAGAAAGTTATAATTTCAAAAAACAAATCCCTCAGCCTATAGGAGTCCTAAAGTACTAAAGGGGCTGTACCCATAGAATGTGGAGTTTCTGAATCATTTATTCTTGAATAAAATATAGGCTTGCTTTGGTTTCTCTTAACAAAACCAGAATGCCCTCCAATATTGCAGTTGAGGGGAACTTGGAAGACGTTTGTATTCTTTTTTCTCCTTGTTGTTGTATTTTTGTCAACCTCTGTATGAAAGCAGGAAGCAGAATTTGTAGGACAGCTCCCTCCAACCCCACTGTGGTCCCTGAACTCTGATCTCCGCTACCTCTTTGTCCCCACGACCTCTGGCTCCTCCCCTCATCATCCCACATCTGTCCTGAGATGTGACCTATCTATCAGCTTTCTCCCTCTTATCTCTCAGAGTCTGGGCTGTTTATCTTCTGTTCTTCCACCTTTTATCTCCAGTCCATAGACGACACGACCTGACCAAGCCAGGTCCCTGGAAGTTTCCTTTTACAGTCTCTCCACGGGTCCTCTTACAGGACCTCAGTCAGCGAGGCTGTGTGCTCTGACCCCACATCTACGACAGCCTAATCTAGACACATCAGATGGGGGCTCTCTGCTTCTCCAGTAATCTGGAGGGTGGGGTTGCCTTTCCAATCCCCTTATTCTGTATCTGCATCCATGGTTCCCAACCTCTGAATGCTGTGACTTCCCAGCCGTAAAATTATTTTCACTGCTACCTCATAACTGTAATTTTGCTTGTTATAATCATGATATAAATAACTGTGTTTCCTGGTAGTCTTGGGCAACCCCTGTTGCCTAAGCGATCACGTGACCAAAGGGGTCACGGTGCACAGGTTAAGAACCACAGATCTACATCCATCAACTCGAAGTAATGCCTTCGTCCTGAGGGTCAGCTGCTGGAAAGCTCTCTCCTGTCTATATTAAACCCTCCCCACCTCAACTTTATATCCAAAGTGTGAATTAAAGTCTTAATTTGTGTTTGGGCTCTTAGAACTGTATTCTTAACCTAAAGCTATCCCCAGAAGCTAAACAGATGGGCTTCTGTGTTCCTCAGTGACCACCCTGGCTCACAATGGCACCGCGTGCACTTCCTTCGTGACCGTGATCAAGGCAGGTTCCTGGGACCCCCTACTCACCCTCATCTGTAGGCCTTCACCCGTGAAGCTGCCTCGAGAATCTAGATTAGAACAGGTGGCTGTTTTCGCCCTGAAGCAGGGCACGGTCTAGCTCGCCCTCACACCTCCATCTCATTGACCGCTCCTTGCCTGGCTGGCAAGCCCATTTCATTTCCCCCAGTCTCCCTCTCATAGGAAAAGCGTTATGAAAAGACACTCCAGCCATCCTTCCCCAGCACCTCCCTCCGATGAGCGCCCTGAGTCATAATGACCAGGGGTCATTTGAATACTGAGGCCCCTGAGAAAGATAAACTAAAAGAGAGGGAGAGAGACCAATCAGGATCCCGAAAGGACCCGACCACCGAAGAGCACAAAGCCAAGGAAGGCCATCTTCCCGAGAGAGATGGGCACAGCCCCGAGGGACATGCACCAGGCGAGGAACCCAGGTAGATGTCCTGGGTGCCATCACCTTATGTGAGGACACCGGATGTGGATAGCACCAGGCCTAATAGCACTTCTAGTTGGGAAGCCGAGCCACGCAAGGGTGAGCCGGCCTACGAGAACCCCAAGAAGAATTCCGAGGTCAAGGTCAAACATGAACACAAGGAAAACCACGCCCTACCTTCAGAGGCTCCACAGACCCATAGGACCTCAGAGGCACCTCCACCCAGCTCTTCAGCCAGGGCTAGCAAGCCCCCAGGGCCTCTGGCATCAATGCCCACGACCGTGGGAGTAACTGGCATCCACGCCATGAACAGTTCGGTAGTCTGGACAGGACACGCATGATGACCCCATTTATGGGCCTCAGTCCGATTGCAGGGGAAGAGCGCTTCCCGTATCCTATGTGGGACCCCTTGAGGGATCCTTACCATGACTTGGACATGCACCGAAGAGACCCTCTCTGGGCAGGGACTTTCTGCTCAGGAATGTCCCCCTGCACCGGCTCTCCACACCCCGGTTGTATGAAGCCAACCGCTCGTTCTGGGACAGGGAGCCTCATGATTATAACCACCACCACCATCACCATCACCTGCTGGCCGTGGACCCTCGACGGGATCATAAATGAGGTGGACACCTAGATGAACGCGAGCGGCTGCACGTGCTTCGGGAGGACTATGAGCACCCACGGTTGCACCGTGTGTACCCTGCTTCTCCAGATGGACACCTCTCATACCCAAGCCTGCTCACACCAGGCCTGACTAGTATGTACTACCCTCTCATCGGCCCTACTGCGGGCCACCAGAATGGACTACTTAACCAGACCCCGCCCACTGCGGCGCTCAGCGGTCTACCTCTGCTCATCTCCCCATCAGGGGGCCGCCCAGGATTCCCCCGGAGGACTTCGCCTCTGTTGGCGAAGAGAGAGGCCACCATCCCACACACTGAAGGACATTGAAGCTCGATAAGCCAGAAGGATAAGGCAGACCTCGCAGTGGGGGAGAAACCCCAGGGACACCCACCCCCAGACTCAAGAGACAACCCCCAAAACTGAGAGGTGCAGAGCCCAACTTTTCCCCTGGAGAATAATGGACAGAGACTCCGTTTGGATGTTGAAATGTTTTTGTGTATTAATGTTGTGATTTTTCAGACCTTTTAGCCAGGTCCTGTTTGTTCTCACTTTTCGTTACACTTTCGTTGTTGTTCCTCGCATAAAACTTTGATTTGAACCAAAATGGTGAAGGTGCTGACACGCAAGGATCTGATGATCATGGGGGCGGAGCGGGGGGGCGGAGCATCTGTCCATCACCCCGAGCTGTCTCAGAGGAGGAGGCTTGTGCATAGAGTGTAAAAAGAGATTGCTTCATGAGCGGATGGTTCAAATATGCAAAGGATAAAGGCGAAAGCTTTCCTTGTACAGATGTAAACAGGTAAAGCTTAAGTAACATGATACATTGATACTTCTTCGGATATGCTATTCACAAGTCTAAATAGTGTAATGTAAATGTGCTGTGTTATTAAAAACTGTGAACCAAGCTTCCAGACGTTTCTGTGTGCGGTGCCACTCATACTTAGGAAAGAAGCCCCCAGTGTCCTAGACTAGGTTCTGGAAGAGACGCCCCCAGGGCCAGAGCACCCCAATCCAGGTGTTGACCATTAGCTGCTCCAGTGTCCTTTGGTGATGATGGATGTATTTATGTTTTCTTCTGTGTTCTGAACAAAACCCACAACCAGAAGGAACTGGTTACACCTCAGCTGGTAGAGTCTTCACCTAGCATGCACAAAGCCCCGAGTTCCACCCCTGGCCACAGAGATTAGATGGGGGTGCAACACCTGTAATCCCCAGGACTTGGGAGATGGGGGCAGAAGGATCAGAAGTTCAAGGTCACAAGCAGTGAGGTGGCTCATTAGGATAAAGCGTTTGCTGCCAAGTCTCACAGATAATCTGAGTGAGGTGGATGGCGAAGACAGACTCCTGAGCGTTGTTTCTGTGACCTGTCTGCGCCTGTGCCCTTGCGGATGCACGTGGGAATGCAAACACAAACATCTGTTTGGTTTTACAGTTCAGGGTCATCCTGAGGCCAGGGTAAATTTCCTTAGACTGATGATGTAGAAACAGAGATGGCTGCTGAGTTGGGCTCCCCGAGTTTTGTCCTCACACTGTAGATCCACGAAGTAGGTGTCCTCTGACTTCCATATGTGTGCCCTCACATTTATATCCACACACGTGCACAAACAGGCATGCGTACACATGCTCCTTTTGAAAGTGTGGCACTCACTGGATTAAAGGTTTGCACCTCGGTGGGGGGAGAAAAGAGCAGTCGAGGTCCTTTAGATCTTCGGTAAGGTAGACGCAGAACAGAACCCAGGGATGCTGTGTGGACTTTGGAGGCTCCACAGAGTTCTTCGGAAAGTCAAGGGACATGTGACAACATTCCTGGTTGGAGGGAAAGGACACAGGGAGAGCTTACAGGCTTAAAAAATGCTGATCTGGGAGACTGGAGAGATGACCCAGGGGTTAAGATCGTGGCTCTCAGCAAACCACTGAACTGAGAACGGGACCCCCGTTGAAGGAATCAGAGAAAGAACTGGAAGAGCTTGAAGGGGCTAGAGACCCCATATGAACAACAATGCCAAGCAACCAGAGCTTCCAGGGACTAAGCCACTACCTAAAAGACTATACATGGACTGACCCTGGACTCTGACCTCATAGGTAGCAATGAATAGCCTAGTAAGAGCACCAGTGGAAGGGAAGCCCTGGGTCCTGCTAAGACTGAACCCCCAGTGAACCAGACTGTTGGGGGAGGGCGGCAATGGGGGAGGGTGGGGAGGAACACCCATAAGGAAGGGGAGGGGGAAGGGGATGTTTGCCCGGAAACCGGGAAAGGGAATAACACTCGAAATGTATATAAGAAATATTCAAGTTAATAAAAAAAAAAAAAAAAAGATCGTGGCTCTCAACCTTCTTAGTGCTGTGATCCTTCAGTACAATTTCTTACACGGTGACCCCAATCATAAAATTAATTTTGTCTCTACAACTGTAGTTTTGCTACTGCTAAGAATTGTAATGTGAACATCTGTTTTCTGGTGGTCTTAGGCAATCCCTGTGGAAGGGTCTTTTGACGTTCTCCCGGCCTCCCAGAAAAGAAATCAAGACACACATGTTAAGAACAGCTGTTGAGTTTGGTTCCTAGAACCTAGGTCAGTTGGCTCATGGCCACTTGTAACTCCAGTTTCCAGTGCACTTTTCCAACCTAGGAGAGCAAATGTTCTGGGGTGGGGGAGGAGCAGACAACCCCTAAACCTAAAAGAGTCAGAGCAGTAGTTGAGTGAAATGACTTAACACCATTTTATAGCTAGAGAAACTACCAGACTAGCAAAAACAAGACGGGAAGAAAAGAAAACCAGTGGGTTGGAAAACACACCAAATCCTGGGCTTTGCTGAATCCAGTCACAGATGTCACAGATGCTGTGTGACACGCTATTTCCGGCAGACCTTGCTGCCTCTTAACCACACACCTATTTCGGTATCACCATCTGCGGTGTCAGATCCTGGAAAAGTCACCCTCCAATCAGTCATGGTAGCTAATCCCACAGACATCAATCCATCTCGGCCTTTGCGTATTTCCCCTTCTAATTACATTGGGCACCTCGGCACTGATAGGTACCAGCACCAATGTGATTTCCCGCTGGCCTAAAGCTGCTCTAATTATCTCCACAATCTCTGACTGACAGTGATCTTGTTACCTTCTAATGGTACATGACAAGCGAAATGGCGGATATAACGATGTGATAATTACCGCTCTGGATGGGTATGTGTGACGGCCCTAGCTGTGCCTCCCTCCTCAGCCTCGATCAAGGTGGAGGGAGAAAACCAGATGCGATTGTTGACGCTCTGTGTGTACGGTGCACGAGAAGAGGGGAAGACAGAACTCTGTGGTAATGTTAGCCAAGACTTCTTTCCTGTCTGACTCTATCTTGAAAATCAAATTAGGCCTCCATAGCAATAATGAAGTTGAAAAAAGCACTTATCTCTAGAAACCCCCCTCCCTCATGAGCAGCCTCACTGCCAAGCCTGTCCACGTTCCTGAGTTCTAACTCAAAGTGTAACTTTTCTTGCTCCCCTCCTCCACCAAATACCAGCCCAAATCTTAGGCATGTTAATATTTGGGCTTTCTTTTTTCGGAGCTGGGGACCAAACCCAGGGCCTTGCGCTTGCTAGGCAAGCGCTCTAACCACTGAGCTACATCCCCAACCCATATTTGGGCTTTCTTGTTTCTCCAAGTCTCCCTTACCCTTTACAGATGACTGCAGACTTTCCTGGCTGGCACTGATTCAGAATGCTGTGTCTTCTCTGCTCTCTTCCTTTCAACACCTGCTGTAATCCTGTTTTTTTTCTCAAATGCTAACAAAACCGTCAAACTTCCTTCTGAGACAGTTTTTAATTTCTGTTGTCAAGAGACCAAGAACGTGGCAAAATTTAGCCCCAACTCTGAATAGCAAAGCCCCAATTGTTACACCATGGTCTGCTTTCAACGAGAGACAGCAAGTTCCCTGGACTCCTGCTATTGCATTCTATAGACACCAGAGGGAGCCATGAGAACATAGTTTAGCTGAACCTGGCCGCTGGTGCCCATGTGAAGGTGATTGGATAAACTTGGAAATCCTGGCTCTGAAGGTGAGGATGACTCTGAGCCAACTCTTCAAACGTCAGGCCAACTGGTGGAAACATTCTATTAACCGAGTCCTTGCTTTGTTCCCACTTTCTTCCTCCGTTCTCTCCCTCTCTTCCCAGGGGCCCCTCCCTTCTTCCTACGTCCCTTTTTTGAAGACTCTAAATTGTTTGCTTTCTCAAAACTGGAGGGCTTGGCATAATAGCTTCCTTAAGGCCCGGAAGGACCTATGCCTTCACACACTGCCAGGCTATTTCCTCTGCCATCCACAGAAAGGTCAAAGTGCAACACTATTTGCACTGAGAGGTGAGAGGCTGGGGGTGAAGCCACAGCTGCTAGCTAGGGTAGAATATAGATAGTTAGCACCAAATAGGGGAGCTTAGCAGGCTTGCTGGCAACCTTGCAGACACCACAGTATTCCTGTAGGAGATCATTGGTAATCTGAGAAACTATCACCTTGTGTGATCCTAGAGGGTGCAGAGAGCCTTATTCTCTGCCTCTACCCCCATTCCCCATCCTAACCCCGCACCCCCCTCAGCACCTCTACTCTGTTAGCCACAGCACTGCTCCCAGAACCACCAGCCCAGTTTCCAAATTCCGTGGTTTTCCCTTCCTCAGAGAATGTCTCAGCCACAAAGAGGATTTCAGCCTCTGATGCATGCCCCAGAACAATGGGGGAGATGCAGGGGTTATTCTGTCTAGTAAATTTTAAGAAGCATACACAAGGGATTTAAGAGAGGCACATGCCAGGTCTGTGTATGCATGGAACTACTACAGTGAATTTTACTAAACTGTGCAGTTAATGGAAGTTAAATACAATGTTAAGAATCGGAGTACTTAGCTATTGTTACAGTGCAGTGCTGGTGATGGAACCCAGAGCCTTGTAGATGCTCAAGAAGTACTGATGACTTGAATGACACCACCCAAGATAGGTGCTCTACCACTGAGCCATGCCCCAGCCCCTCACTGGGGGATTCTAGGCAGGGGCTCTACCACTGAGCCATGCCCCCAGCCTCTCACTGGGGATTCTAGGCAGGGGCTCTACCACTGAGCCATGCCCCAGCCCATCACTGGGGGATTCTAGGCAGGGCTCTATCACTGAGCCATGCCCCAGCCCCTCACTGGGGGATTCTAGGCAGGGGCTCTACCACTGAGCCACACTCAGCCCCTCATTGGGGGATTCTAGGCAGGGGCTCTACCACTGAGCCACACCCAGCCCCTCACTGGGGGATTCTAGGCAGGGGCTCTACCACTGAGCCACACCCAGCCCCTCACATTCTAGGCAGGGGCTCTAGCGCTGAGCCACACCCCCCCCACTGGGGGATTCTAGGCAGGGGCTCTACCACTGAGCCACACCCCAGCCCCTCACTGGGGGATTCTAGGCAGGGGCTCTACCACTGAGCCATGCCCCCAGCCCCTCACTGGGGGATTCTAGGCAGGGGCTCTACCACTGAGCCACGCCCCTAGCCCCTCACTGGGGATTCTAGGCAGGGGCTCACCACTGAGCCACACCCAGCCCCTCACTGGGGGATTCTAGGCAGGGGCTCTACCACTGAGCCACATCCAGCCCCTCACTGGGAGATTCTAGGCAGGGGCTCTACCACTGAGCCATGCCCCCAGCCCCTCACTGGGGATTCTAGGCAGGGTCTCTACCACTGAGCCACACCCAGCCCCTCCCTGGGGGATTCTAGGCAGGGGCTCTACCACTGAACCACACCCCCAGCCCCTCACTGGGGGATTCTAGGCAGGGGCTCTACCACTGAGCCACACCCAGCCCCTCACTGGAAGATTCTAGGCAGGGGCTCTACCACTGAGCTACACCCAGCCCCTTACTGGAGGATTCTAGGCAGGGCCTTTACCACCGAGTCACGCCCCAGCCCCTCTTTGGAGGATTCTAAATATGTGCTCTATTGCTATATCTTGCTTCCTATCCCCACACAAGTCTTGCCCAGAGTGGGATAATTCAGTTGAGACAAGCACAGAGCCAGGCAGGACATAAAGTGTACAAGCATTTAGAAGCAACCAGAGCAGAAGGACCAGCCACAGAAGCCATGGAGGGAGGCAGAAAAAGGTGTTTATATTAACTGGGATTCTCTACAAGAACAGAACTGATAGAATGAATGTATACATGGGGGATTTATTAGAATAGCTTACAGGTTGTGGTCAAGCTAGGTAGTGGCAGTCTATCCACAGAAAGTCCAAGAATCCAGTGGTTACTAAGTGCACACAGCTGGTCTTCAGTGTATGCCAGAATCCCGAAGAAGCTGGCTCTAATGTCGGTGAGGGAATGGTCTTGCAGTGAGAGCAAGCAGGGAAGTCAGAGAGCTTTCATCTTCCATGCCTTTTATATAGGCTGCCACCAGGAGGTTTGACCCCAATTAAAGGTGAGTCTTCTTCTCCCAAAACTCCCAGAATAAAAGCGGGTCTTCCCACAACAAGTTATTTAATTAAGAAAATTCCCTCACAGGTATCGTTAATTCCAGAAGTAGTCAAGTTGACAACCAAGAATATCGATCACAGTGTGGGCAGGTCTGTCCTGGAAGACAGGGGAGGAAGCAATTCAAGAAGGAGGGAAAGAAGAAAAAAGAGAAAAGGGGAGAGAGAAATGTGGTGATAGAAACCAAGAGCAAGGAGTCTGTCCTTTTCAGCGATGAAGCTGAAAATCTGTTCAGTTTGAGTAAGGTTTCAGGAGCACATGGAGCGAAGCAGGTCTTTGGACACCAGGGGGCGCGCTAAACCATCCCATTAGAAAAATTTCCATAGGAAGTAGGCAGAATGTGTTTAGTTTGTGAGTTACTCTATGTCCTAGGGATCTTTCGTCCTCCTCGTCCCCCTCGTCCCCCTCATCCCTGTCTTCCTCGTCCTCCTCGTCCTCCCTCGTCCTCCTCGTCCTCCCTCGTCCTCCCTCGTCCTTCTGTCCCTTCGTCCCCCTTGTCCCCCTCATCCCTGTCTTCCTCATCCTCATCCTCGTCCTCGTCCCTCGTCCTCCTGGTCCTCCTGGTCCTCCTGGTCCTCCTGGTCCTCCTGGTCCTCCTGGTCCTCCTCCTCCTCCTCCTCCTCCTCCTCCTCCTCCTCCTCCTCCTCCACCTCCTCCATGTCTTTCTCCTCCACCTCCTCCATGTCTTTCTCCTCCTTCTCCTTTTCTTTTGGTAGGGGGCTGTTTTGTTTTTGTTTAGATGAGGTCTCCCTGTATACCTAGGCTGTACTGAAACTCACCACGTAACTCTTTTTGGCCTCAAACTCCCCATTCTCTTACCTCTGTGGGCATGACAAGGTGTTCCAGACCTGGCTTGGTGTACATCTCCTGTGTTCACGAGGTTTCCGCACACTGAACACAGCCGCAGGGTTGGCTCTGTGCTCTGCTGTGTCATATAATGTTAGAGGAGAGCTGATGTTTTAAGACAGTGTGACATATCACTGTCTTAGTTAGTGTTAGTTAGTAACTGTGAGTTAGTTGTTAACCTGGGAAAGAAAAATTTAGGTGAATCAAAGAACCTTGCTGGGTTGCATGAGCAGTGGGCTATAATCACTTTCCTGGATAAAGAGTTGCTTTATGTTTGATAGCTGGCACCTTCTTGCTGTGCCCTCCCTTGGTGGGAGAGGATACAGAGTCTGCAGGAGTCCAGAGTCTGCATTAAAAGGGCATTAATTTCCTGTTTAAGTGCCCCACCCTCATAGACACAGTCACCTCTGAGGACTCCAACTCCCCAAACTGTCTAATTGAGGATTGTATGTCCAGAGAGAGAGAGAGAGAGAGAGAGAGAGAGAGAGAGAGAGAGAGAGAGAGAGGTGGGTGCTAGTGAAGGGGGAGGGGAGAGAAGGGGGAGGAGCGTACAGGGGGAGGGTGGTCTGGACCACATCGTTCTTGTTTCCAGCCTGGCCACACTGGATCAATCCCCTTTCTTTGCTTTTACTGTACTTGTCTGTTTAATTGGCTTACTGAGGACTGGCGAACGAGTCTGGCTTGTTAGAGCTCCCAGGGTCCAGGCTCTGTCCCTAACAATGCCAGTAACAACAGGGTGTCATGTCAGTCCTTCTACCCAAGTTTCCCAAGTGCCACCATGCCCTGCTTCTTGCCTTTTATGTGACTGAGTGAACGTATTTTTGTGCCATGCTGGGAATGGAGCCTAAAGACTTGTGGATTCTGTGAGAGGAATCCCAAGCCTCATTCCCTATTGGCTATGACATAAGAGTAAAACAGTTCTGACCTCCCCACTAAATGTCATTTAAACAATCTCTCCAGAGCTCTGCAAGGCCTTCCAGAATCTCCTCTGTATGAAGATGTGTGTGATAATTACAGCCACCGCTGGCTCCCAGGGCTGTTACACATTGAAGTGCCTTGACAAGCCAGGGTATCTGAGGTTTGGGGAAGCTGCCCCTCATGTCCTGCTGTTGCAAATATGACTTCTTAGCGAGTCATATTTGAACCTTTCAAACAGCCTTGGAATGCCTGTGAGAACACAGGCAGGAAATAAAAGAATGCAAACCAAACAGGCAATCCTTCTGAGTGGAGCCGTAAGTGTTTTAGGCAGCAGTGGTGCCAGTGCAATCCGTGCTGGGGTGAACCAATTCCCAGCTCTTAAAGGGGAGGCTTGGGCTGCAGACCTTGTTCAGTTGCTGAACTTGCCCAAAGCCCTGGGTTCTCCCCATAGCCCAGCATAAACCAGGCTTGGCTGTCATCCCTGCAACCCTAGCGTTCAAGGTGGGAGCTGTCAGAGCAAGAAGAGTTCGAGGTCACCCTCAGCTATGCAGTGAGTCTGCATTAATGGCGTGAGGGAGGAGGCACACATTTGACGATGGCAGGACTGGGAAGAATGGGATGCATAGTACTCTGGGGCTTTGAAGCCAATATAAAACTGCCATTTATATATATATATTTACATATGTTTATAAATTTATACACAGTTTGTATATATATAAATATATAAACACATATAAACATAAATATATTTGAACATATAAAACTATATTTATATTTTATATATACAATATATAAAATATTATATAATATATTGTATATTCTGTTATATGAATATAAATATAAATAATACATAATATGGTTGGCACACACACACACACGCACATGCACACACACACACACACACAAACGCACACACATGACTTTTTGATAAATGGTTTCTCCGTGTAGCCCTGACTGCCCTGAAGCTCACTCTGTAGACCAGAGTGTCCTCCGACTCTCAGAGATCTGCCTGCCTCTGCCTCCCAAGTGATGAAATTGCAATCTTAACCTGAGCGATGAAGCTCTTTTAGTCACTCAAGTAAATTACAGAGTCAAGCCACCATGACGGGATGTAGCAGATACTCAAGCACGGTTCTCGGGAGAGCAAAATCTTTTCATGTTCACACATAAAGAGTCAAGACTTAGGGGATTTGGGTTACTACGGCTACGTTGCCTGGGGTCTCAATTCTGTTACTCTGTGGGGAGCACTCAGGCAATATGGCTGTGTTGTTTGTCCTCAAATATCCTTCCTTCTCTTGACTCTGAATAGTCTTGGGTCATTCTGAAAGAGGAAGAGAGACCAGTCTCCCGAAATCTTGTCCACTTTGGGGTATGTGTATGTGTGTGTTTATGTGTGTACACATGTGTATGTGCCTGTGATGGCCAGAGATTGATATTGGTTTTCTCAATTGTGTCCCCTTTATTTAAATGTCTTTAAAAAGATTTTAATTAATGAATGAATGAATTAATTTGTGTTTGTATTTGTGCTATTGAGTGCTGTGCCTGTGGAAGCCAGGAGAGGGCAGTGGGTGCTCTCAAGCTGGAGTTACAGGTGGCTAGGATCTGAACTCACATCCTCTACAAGAGCAGTATAGACTGTCAGCTTCTGTGCCAATGCTCCAGCACCATATATATATATATATATTCTTTGAGAGTGTTTTGATCATAGCCACCCTCTCCTTTCCTTCAATTCCTCCCAGATTCCCCCTTTTGTACCCCTTCCAATGTCATGACTCCTATTATTATTATTATTATTATTAATATATTATTATTATTATTAGTAGTAGTAGTGGTAATTATTACTATTATTATTACTCACTAAATCCAAGACGGCATTCACTGCAGAAGCGCTGTCAACCCCATCCCAGCGGCTGTCACCTTCCAGTGGCCTCTCAGTGATTCTCCATGCTGTAGTTTGTCTGACTCGCTCTGGCTCCTAAGTACACTGGGCCTCTTGTGTCCAGAAGACGTAACTCCTTTGCACTCTCCTCCGCCATCCATCCGGCTGGCTCTCACAGCCTTTCTTCCCTCTCTTCTGAGGTGTCTCCTGAGCCTTGGGGACTGGGTGTGACATAGAGTGTAGATGTCGCACTTGGGGCTGAGCAAGCCACAGACGTTTGTTCTCTGTACTTTGACGAGTTGCAAGTCTCTCTATTCACCACCATGAACTGCAGAAAGAGATATGATGGCTGAGCGCTGGTTTGGTCATCCCTGGCCGGAGGGGTAGGCCATGTATCATTTTTTGGAGGCACAGTCTCTCACTGAACCTTGAGCTCACTCATTCAGCTAGGCAGGCCACTTGCCCCACCCCCTACCCCTACCCCACCCCCACCTCCACCCTCACCCCCAGCTCTGCTGTTGCACCCAGCTCTTATGTGGAAGATGAAGATCTGCATTCAAATCATCAGACTCATACAGAAATCCCATTAGAGGCTGAGCCACCTCCCCAGCCTCAGAATGCCACCCCGATTTTGTTCTTACTGTGTTGGGCTTCAGATTCCTTAGAATTTAGATCAATTAAGCGGTAGATTATTAAGATGTATGAAGTTGAGTTTTCCTAAGAAAGTGGGATTTACAGTATCCATGGGAACAGCATCAACTACTTAATGGTTTTATAAGAAGAAAATGTAACCAAACGCATAGATAAAAGGTGGTACCTTTTAAAAATCAGCTGAAGAGAAAGATGCTGCCTTCGGCACGTCCAGAGAGGTTTTCAGTCAAGCGGGGATGGCAACCTCGCTGTCCTTACAAATCAGAATCTCATCTGAGTCCTTAACCTTCTCAGAGAAGGGAGGAACATAGAAAGGAAGTTCAAATAAAAATGTATTTCACAAAGTAATCGTTACTTGCTTTGGGGTGAACTTCAGTCTCTTATTTTCTGTCTGGAAACGAAGAAGATGCTGGAAGCTGTGTGGAGGTGTACATCTGCAGCCTAAGCCCTCAGGCTGAGGCAACAGGAGTTTGAACTCATGAAGAACCAGCCTGCCTCCATCTTGGGCTCAACAGCCATCTTGTAGTAAAGACAAACGAGGTTTGAACCTGTTTATGGTTAAACCTCTGTCTCTCAAGGATTGGGTTGTGCCCCACCTGTAACCTTAGCTACAAATGGTTCTGTACTGCCTGTTCCAGAAATGGCAATCATGGTTTTTTGGTTTTTGTTGTTGTTCATTTGTTTCTTATTTGTTTCAAAGTTGCAACCTTACCTTTGTTTCAAAAGGTTCTATGACCACCCGATTGCCTTCTTTTGCCCACCTTTCAAGAAGGGCTAAGTTGTTATACTGTTCTGCCAGTTTTGCCCACCAAATCCCCCTTGGGAAACTACTATGCTATAAAAGCCTTGTCTTCCTCACATCCAATGCTGACATCTCAAACTCTACCCCAGTGGGAGGCAGCCCATGTACACAAATTGGGAGAGAGAGAGAAAAAGCTTGCTTTAATGGATTGCTTGCTTTAGTGAATTCGGCCGCGATGATTTGAGTCTTTCCCCTCTCATCTTTGGGGTTAACATCCCAGCCTAAGCTCTATAACAAGGCCCTGCACCAAAAATAAAAGAGGGATTTGGAAAGATGGCTCAGTTGGTAAAGTACATCCCAGGCAAGCAGGAGGACTGACTGACTGCAGCCCCCAGCACTCACATAAAAGCCAGGCATGGCAGTGTGTCTGTAAATATTAGCATTGAGGAGTCAGAAGAAGTAGGAGGCTCCTTGAAGCTCACTGGCCAGCCTGGTCTAATTGATAAACTCCAGATCCAGCCAGAGACACTGCCTCAAAACAAACAAGCAAACAAACATACAAACAAACAAAGAGCTAAAACAAGATGCAGAGCAACTGAAAAAGGCACCTGCCATAAACTTTTAGCCTCCACACCCACCTGTGCTCACAAGCACGCACACCTGCCGGGGTTCTCTGTCTCTGCCTCCTATGTCCCCATAGCAGCACTGGGCTTATGAGTATCGGAGCCACGGCATCCGGTGGGTTCTGGTCTTGAACTCAGGCTTTCGTGGATCTATGGCAAATGCTTCACCTGTTGAGTCTCCACCCTGGTCCTGCCTCTGCTTCTTGAGTGCTGTGGTAACACGCATGTTCCCCTGTGCCTGACCTCTTTTCTAATTTTAATCCAAATTCTTTCTTAGTTGTTCCGTTGATAGAGTTTTTCTGTGTAGGCCAGGCTAGCCTCAAACTCACAGCAATCCTTCTGCCTCAGGTTTCCAAGTGCTGGGATTACAAACATGAGCTACCATGCTTAGTTTAAATAATCTAATAAATCAGAACAGTGGACAGAAAAGCTTTTCCAAGTCCCAGGAATGTCATTAAATCTGAGGGTAGTCTTGGGAACTCTTTGACAAAGAATGTACAAAGACTAGGGGTCTCCCACATCTCATGTTTTATCTGAAGGAACAGGGAAATGAATCATATCTAGCGGGAGGACTTCCTTGCCCCATGTTTGGTTTGGGAATATAAATTACCTGATCAATTAGCTTATTTATCCATTCTCCCTCCATTAATCTCTAATCAATTCCTCAGAACTCAGAGAAAACACATATTGAATTTCCTTTTTCCACCAGCTCCCGGCAGCCATCATAATTTGGAGGCGATTTTGTCCCGTTATGAAAGGCTCACACAAAAGAATCCAATCATTTTACTGCCTGATAAATCTCTGCTCTCCTCAAGGACATAACTGCTGTTTGCCATCCAAGCCACACTCCTCCAGTGTCTGGCTCTCCCCTCAGTAGGATGTGGAGGTCCCGGGCTCTCTAGTTTCTAGTCTGGCTGTCTGGGAGGATGGAGAGAAGACTGAAAAAGGAAAGGAAAGGGAAGATCTACAACAGAGTAGGGATGTGTGCAGATAACAAAGTTGCTTAGAGGGCTGAAGTTCAGTTCCTGCAGACACGCACAGGCAACACACACGCATGCGCGCGCGCGCACACACACACACACACACACACACACACACACACACACACACGATACAGATGTTGAGAGAAAGGACCTGAGTGAGGAGCTGCTGATGCTGCTGAGGTGTTTGTTACTGGTATATAACCAGAGTCTCAGGACAGAAGTCTTGGCTCTACAAGTCCTAACATCTAGGCTCAGTACATTTATCCTTGTAAACTAGGAAAATAGACGTGTGTTTGTATGTGTGTGTGCATGCATGAGCATGTATGTGTGAATGCTCCTTATGCATGTGCACACAGGGCCTGTGGCAACCAGAAGAGGGTGTCAGTTTCCGTGGAGATGGTGTCACAGGCAGTTATGAGCTACCCAGTACAGACACTGAAAACCAAACCTCGTTTCTTTGCAAGTGCAATACGTACTCTTAGCCACTGAGCTGGTTCTTCAGCCAAGAGAGTGGGAGGGAGGAAGAGGGAAAGGGTCCAGGGACTCTAAGCCTGTCCTTGGGTTCTGGCACGAGCCTTTAGCCTTCTGTACAGGAAGAATTGGAGTAGAAGCAGCCGGTATGCCTGCTCAAGCAGTCGTGTGTGTGTGTGTGTGTGTGTGTGTGTGTGTGTGTGTGTGTGTGTGTGTGTGTGTACATGTGTGGTATAGAGCTGAGAAGCCAACCTTGCCTATCATTTTAAGGTGCCATTCATATTTTTTGAAAGGTGTCTTGTTGGTCTAGAACTCAGAGAGTAGGCAAAGCTGGTTGACCAGCAAGACCTACAGTCCCTTTGTTTCTGCTTCTCCAGGATAGGGATAGCCATGTCCAGCTTTCGTGTGGGTTCTGGGAACTAAACTCAGGTCTCCATGCTCGTACTACAAGTTCTTTACCTTAACCTGAGCTCCTAAGACTCATCTTTATAAACAAAGGCATCCTGTCTAGGCTTCTCTCTCTGGTTTGGTCCTTTGGTCCAGAGAGATGGAGCTCATGTCTGGGAACGTTTTTAGGCTGCTGCCGTGTTCTTCTCTTCTCTGGCAGTGCTCTCAGTGTCATCTTTAGGGGGTGAGGCCATTGCATAGTCTCTCCAGGATGTAATGCTTGCTTACAGCCACCTTGATGACTTCTGGCTTTTCCTCAAGCCCCCACTGAGGCTGGGGCCAGTTGGGGATTTCTGATTCCAGTCTCTGCAGGGATTTAAAGGTATCAATTCCCAAATGGAGCTTGGCTCTCCCACTATTTAAAAATCCTATTTGGTAAGCACTTCACAGAGTAAATAACAGAGAGAGAGAGAGAGAGAGAGAGAGAGAGAGAGAGAGAGAGAGAGAGAGAGAGAGAGAGAGAGACAGATATTTTACTTAGAAGAATACATCTTCCCTGCCGCTGGACCAAAGAGTTCCCTGTTTTTCTTGAATGTAGGAGAGAATCTCTTTTACTTTGTATTTGGTGTTGCCAGAGGGTTGCCATGTGGGGGTGGGTGGTAAAGGGCAAGACAACCTGGCTAGAAGCTGATTTGACTACAGAGCTGTATTAAGTTAAGATATCCCATGACCACCCTAACAGTAAAGACATGCGATCACCCCAAGACAACTGGAACCAGTTGGTATCTATATGTCATCAGCCTTGCAAATGAGCATATGATGCTGTGATATGGCCAGAAAAAAAATTCAGGATAGCAAAGGAGACTAAACCTTATTCCTGGACCACCATGAGATATTATTAGAGTTCTTCTTTCCCCCCAGATAACTCCTTAATGTTCTTCCTCTCCATTGAGGTTTGCCCAAATAAATGAGCAATCCAAAAATCTCCCATGATGCATCTCTCTCTTTTTTATTAGATATATTTCTTTACTTACATTTCAAATGTTATTCTCTTTCCTGGTTTCCTGTCCATAAGCCCTCCTCCCCTCCCCCTCCCCCATACAGGTATTCCCCCATCCATCCCCCTTCCCCTCCATATTTCCCTGCACTGGGGATCCAACCTTGCCAGGACCAAGGGCTTCCCCTTCCACTGGTGCTCCAACAAGGCTATTCTCTGCTACATATGCAGTTGTAGTCCCGGGTCAGTCCATGTATAGTCTTTCGGTAGTGGTTTAGTCCTTGGAAGCTCTGGTTGGCATTGTTCTTTTTTTTTTTTAATTTTTTTTATTAACTTGAGTATTTCTTATTTACATTTTGAATGTTATTCCCTTTCCCGGTTTCCAGGCCAACATCCCCCTACCCCTTCCCTCCCCTTCTTTATGGGTGTTCCCCTCCCCATCCTCCCCCCATTACCACCTCCCCCCCAACAATCACGTTCACTGAGGGTTCAGTCTTAGCAGGACCCAGGGCTTCCCCTTCCACTGGTGCCCTTACTAGGCTATTCATTGCTACCTATGAGGTTAGAGTCCAGGGTCAGTCCATGTATAGTCTTTGGGTAGTGGCTTAGTCCCTGGAAGTTCTGGTTGCTTGGCATTATTGTTCATAAGGGGTCTTGAGCCCCTTCAAGCTCTTCCAGTCCTTTCTCTGATTCCTTCAACAGGGGTCCTGTTCTCAGTTCAGTGGTTTGCTGCTGGCATTTGCCTCTGTATTTGCTGTATTCTAGCTGTGTCTCTCAGGAGAGATCTACATCCGGTTCCTGTCGGCCTGCATTTCTTTGCTTCATCCATCTTATCTAATTGGGTGGCTGTATATGTATGGGCCACATGTGGGGCAGGCTCTGAATGGGTGTTCCTTCTGCCTCTGTTTTAATCTTTGCCTCCCTATTCCCTGCCAAGGGTATTCTTGTTCCCCCTTTAAAGAAGGAATGAAGCATTCACATTTTGATCATCCGTCTTGAGTTTCATGTGTTCTGTGCATCTAGGGTAATTCAAGCATTTGGGCTAATAGCCACTTATCAATGAGTACATACCATGTGTGTTTTTCTGTGATTGGGTTACCTCACTCAGGATGATATTTTCCAGTTCCCTCCATTTGCCTATGAATTTCATAAAGTCATTGTTTTTGATAGCTGAGTAATATTCCATTGTGTAGATGTACACATTTTCTGTATCCATTCCTCTGTTGAAGGGCATCTGGGTTCTTTCCAGCTTCTGGCTATTATAAATAAGGCTGCTATGAACATAGTGGAGCACGTGTCTTTTTTATATGTTGGGGCATCTTTTGGGTATATGCCCAGGAGAGATGTAGCTGGGTCCTCAGGTAGTTCAATGTCCAATTTTCTGAGGAACCTCCAGACTGATTTCCAGAATGGTTGTACCAGTCTGCAATCCCACCAACAATGGAGGAGTGTTCCTCTTTCTCCACATCCTTGCCAGCATTTGCTATCATCTGAGTTTTTGATCTTAGCCATTCTGACTGGTGTGAGGTGAAATCTCAGGGTTGTTTTGATTAGCATTTCCCTTATGACTAAAGATGTTGAACATTTCTTTAGGTGTTTCTCAGCCATTCGGCATTCCTCAGCTGTGAATTCTTTGTTTAGCTCTGAACCCCATTTTTTAATAGGGTTATTTGTCTCCCTGCGGTCTAACTTCTTGAGTTCTTTGTATATTTTGGATATAAGGCCTCTATCTGTTGTAGGATTGGTAAAGATCTTTTCCCAATCTGTTGGTTGCCGTTTTGTCCTAACCACAGTGTCCTTTGCCTTACAGAAGCTTTGCAGTTTTATGAGATCCCATTTGTCGATTCTTGATCTTAGAGCATAAGCCATTGGTGTTTTGTTCAGGAAATTTTTTCCAGTGCCCATGTGTTAGAGATGCTTCCCCACTTTTTCTTCTCTTAGTTTGAGTGTATCTGGTTTGATGTGGAGGTCCTTGATCCACTTGGACTTAAGCTTTGTACAGGGTGATAAGCATGGATCAATCTGCATTCTTCTACATGTTGACCTCCAGTTGAACCAGCACCATTTGCTGAAAATGCTATCTTTTTTCCATTGGATGGTTTTGGCTCCTTTGTCAAAAATCAAGTGACCATAGGTGTGCAGGTTCATTTCTGGGTACTCTGTTCTATTCCACTGGTGTATCTGCCTGTCTCTGTACCAATACCATGCAGTTTTTATCACTATTGCTCTGTAATACTGCTTGAGTTCAGGGAGCTTTATTTCCCCGGAAGTCCTTTTATTTTTGAGGATAGTTTTAGCTATCCTAGATATTTTTTATTCCAGATGAATTTGCAAATTGTTCTATCTAACTCTTTGAAGAATTGGATTAGTATTTTGATGGGGATTGCATTGAATCTGTACATTGCTTTTGGTAAAATGGCCATTTTTACTATATTAATCCTGCCAATCCATGAGCATGGGAGATCTTTCCATCTTCTGAGGTCTTCTTCAATTTCTTTCTTCAGGGGCTTGAAGTTCTTATTGTACAGATCTTTTACTTGCTTGGTTAAAGTCACACCGAGGTACTTTATATTATTTGGGACTATTATGAAGGGTGTCGTTTCCCTAATTTCTTTCTCGGCTTGTTTCTCTTTTGTGTAGAGGAAGGCTACTGATTTATTTGAGTTAATTTTATACCCAGCCACATTGCTGAAGTTGTTTATCAGCTTTAGTAGTTCTCTGGTGGAACTTTTGGGATCACTTAAATATACTATCATATCATCTGCAAATAGTGATATTTTGACTTCTTCTTTCCCAATCTATATCCCCTTGATCTCCTTTTGTTGTCTGATTGCTCTGGCTAGAACTTCAAGAACTATATTGAATAAGTAGGGAGAGAGTGGGCAGCCTTGTCTAGTCCCTGATTTTAGTGGGATTGCTTCAAGTTTCTCTCCATTTAGTTTAATGTTAGCCACTGGTTTGCTGTATATGGCTTTTTTTTTACTATGTTTAGGTATGGGCCTTGAATTCTGTTCTTTCCAGGACTTTTATCATGAAGGGTGTTGAATTTTGTCAAATGTTTTCTCAGCATCTAATGAAATGATCATGTGGTTTTGTTCTTTCAGTTTGTTTATATAATGGATCATGTTGATGGTTTTCTGTATATTAAACCATCCCTGCATGCCTGGGATGAAGCCTACTTGATCATGGTGGATGATTGTTTTGATGTGGTCTTGGATTTGGTTTGGCAGAATTTTATTGAGTATTTTTGCGTCGATATTCATAAGGGAAATTGGTCTGAAGTTCTCTTTCTTTGTTGGGTCTTTGTGTGGTTTAGGTATAAGAGTAATTGTGGCTTCATAGAATGAATTCAGTAGTGCTACATCTGTTTCAATTTTGTGGAATAGTTTGGATAGTATTGGTATGAGGTCTTCTATGAAGGTCTGATAGAATTCTGCACTAAACCCGTCTGGACCTGGGCTCTTTTGGTTGGGAGACCTTTAATGACTGCTTCTATTTCCTTAGGAGTTATGGGGTTGTTTAACTGGTTTATCTGTTCCTGATTTAACTGGTATCTGGTATCTGTCTAGGAAATTGTCCATTTCCTGCAGATTTTCAAGTTTTGTTGAACATAGGCTTTTATAGTAAGATCTGATGATTTTTTGAATTTCCTCTGAATCTGTAGTTATGTCTCCCTTTTCATTTCTGATTTTGTTAATTTGGACACACTCTGTGTCCTCTCGTTAATCTGGCTAAGGGTTTATCTATCTTGTTGATTTTCTCAAAGAACCAACTTTTGGTTCTGTTGATTCTTTCTATGGTCCTTTTTGTTTCTACTTGGTTGATTTCAGCTCTGAGTTTGATTATTTCCTGCCTTCTACTCCTCCTGGGTGTATTTGCTTCTTTTTGTTCTAGAGCTTTTAGGTGTGCTGTCAAGCTGCTGACATATGCTCTTTCCTGTTTCTTTCTGCAGGCACTCAGCGCTATGAGTTTTCCTCTTAGCACAGCTTTCATTGTGTCCCATAAGTTTGGGTATGTTGTACCTTCATTTTCATTAAATTCTAAGAAGTCTTTAATTTATTTCTTCATTTCTTCCTTGACCAGGTTATCGTTGAGTAGAGCATTGTTCAACTTCCATGTATTTGTGGGCGTTCTTCCCTTATTGTTGTTGAAGACCAGCTTTGGGCCGTGGTGGTCTGATAGGATGCATGGGATTATTTCTATCTTTCTGTATCTGTTGAGGCCTGTTTTTTGACCAATTATATGGTCAGTTTTGGAGAAAGTACCATGAGGTGGTGAGAAGAATGTATATCCTTTTGCTTTAGGATAAAATGTTCTATAAATATCTGTTAAGTCCATTTGGTTCATGACTTCTCTTAGTCTGTCTACGTCTCTGTTTAATTTCTGTTTCCATGACCTGTCCATTGATGAGAGTGGGGTGTTGAAATCTCCTACTATTATTGTGTGAGGTGCAATGTGTGTTTTGAGCTTTAGTAAGGTTTCTTTTATGTATGTAGGTGCCCTTGTATTTGGACCATAGATATTTAGGATTGAGAGTTTATCTTGGTGGATTTTTCCTTTGATGAATATGAAGTGTCCTTCCTTATCTTTTTTGATGACTTTTAGTTGAAAATTGATTTTATTTGATATTAGAATGGCTACTCCAACTTGCTTCTTCCAACCATTTGCTTGGAAAGTTGTTTTCTAGCCTTGTACTCTGAGGTAGTGTCTGTCTTTGTCTCTGAGGTGTGTTTCCTGTAAGCAGCAGAATGCAGGGTCCTCATTGTGTATCCAGTTTGTTAATCTATGTCTTTTTATTGGGGAGTTGAGACCATTGATGTTGAGAGATATTAAGGAATAGTGATTATTGCTTCCTGTTATATTCATATTTGGATGTGAGGTTATGTTTGTGTGCTTTTCTTCTCATTGTTTTGTTGCCAAGATGATTAGTTTCTTGCTTTTTCTAGGGTGTAGCTTGCCTTCTCATGTTGGGCTTTACCATTTATAATCCTTTGTAGCGCTGGATTTGTAGAAAGATATTGTGTAAATTTGGTTTTGTCATGGAACATCTTGGTTTCTCCATCTATGTTAATTGAGAGTTTTGCAGGATACAGTAACCTGGGCTGGCATTTGTGTTCTCTTAGGGTCTGTATGACATCTGTCCAGGATCTTCTGGCTTTTATAGTCTCTGGCGAGAAGTCTGGTATGATTCTGATATGTCTGCCTGTATATGTTACTTGACCTTTTTCCCTTACTGCTGTTAATATTCTTTTTTTATTTTGTGCATTTTGTGTTTTGACTATTATGTGACGGGAGGAGTTTCTTTTCTGGTCCAATCTATTTGGAGTCCTGTAGGCTTCTTGTATGCATATGGGCATCTCTTTCTTTAGGTTAGGGAAGTTTTCTTCTATGATTTTGTTGACGATATTTACTGGTCCTTTGAGCTGAGAGTCTTCACTCTCTTCTATACCTATTAACCTATTGATCTTCTCATTGAATCCTGGATTCCCTGTATGTTTTGGACCAGTAGCTTTTTCCGTTTTACATTATCTTTGACAGTTGTGTCGATGATTTCTATGGAATCTTCTGCTCCTGAGATTCTCTCTTCTATCTCTTGTATTCTGTTGGTGATGCTTGTATCTACGGTTCCTTGTCTCTTCCTTTGGTTTTCTATATCCAGGTTTATTTCCCTGTGTTCTTTCTTCATTGCTTCTATTTCCATTTTTAATTCCTTCAACTGTTTGATTGTGTTTTCCTGGAATTCTTTCAGGGATTTTTGTGATTCCTCTCTGTAGGCTTCTACTTGTTTATTTATGTTTTCCTGCGTTTCTCTAAGGGAGTTCTTCATGTCTTTCTTGAAATCCTCCAGCATCATGATCAAATGTGATTTTAAATCTAGATCTTGCTTTTCTGGTGTGTTTGGATATTCAGTGTTTGCTTTGGTGGGAGAATTGGGCTCTGATGATGCCATGTAGTCTTGGTTTCTGTTGCTTGGGTTCCTGCACTTGCCTCTCGCCATCAGATTGTCTCTGGTGTTACTTTGTTCTGCTATTTCTGACAGTGGCTAGACTGTCGTATAAACCTGTGTGTCAGGAGTGCTATAGACTTGTTTTCCTGTTTTCTTTCAGTCAGTTATCGGAACAGAGTGTTCTGCTTTCGGGCATGTAGTTTTTCCTATCTACAGGTCTTCAGCTGTTCCTGTGGGCCTGTGTCCTGGGTTCACCAGGTAGGCCACTTGGAGCAGAAAAGTTGGTCTTACCTGTAGTCCTGAGGCTCAAGTTTGCTCGTGGGGTGTTGCTTATGAGCTCTCCGGGAGGGCAGCAACCAGGAGGACCTGCGCTACCCTTCCCGGGAGCCCCTGTGCACCAGGGTCCTAGATGGCATTTGGTGTTTTCGTCTGGAGTCAGAAATGTGGGCAGGGTGTAGTCTCTTCTGGCTTCCCAGGCGTGTCTGCCTCTCTGAAGGTTTAGCTCTCCCTCCCACGGGATTTGGGTGCAGAGAACTGTTGATCCGATCGGTCCCTTCAGGTTCCTGTGGTGTCTCGGGTGCAGGGGGCCTGCAGCTCCAGTGCCCTTATCTACCAGATCCCAGAGGCCATATGCAGTTTCCTCTTGGGCCAGGGATGTGGGCAGGGGTGGGCAGTGTTGGTGGTCTCTTCCACTCTGCAATCTCAGGAGTGCCCACCTGTCTGGGCGGTGAGCTCTCTCTCCCCCGGTGTTTGGGAGCAGTGAGCTGCGGGTGGGGATCATCGAGGTTGGGAATCCAGCTAAAAACCTGGCACTGTTGTTCTTATGGGGTTGCAAGCTCCTTCAGCTCTTTCAATCCTTCCTCTAATTTCCCCCTCCAATGAGGTCCCATTCTCAGTGGTTTGCTGCTAGCATTGACCTCTGTATTGGACATGCTCTGCATGTGTCTCTCAGGAGAGATCTATATCTGGTCCCTTTCAGCATGCACTTTTTAGCTTCATCAATCTTATCTAGTTTTGGTGGCTGTATATATATGAGCCACATGTGGGGCAGGCTCTGAATGGCTGTTCCTTCAGTCGCTGCTCTAAACTTGATGCATCTCTCTTGAGAAGGCCATACTCAGTATAGACTTTTGCCTTATAGTGAAGGTGCTCCAGTTTCCTTTACTTTATCTCTCAACTCCTTCTTTGATGGTGATGGTAACTTGGAAACTCTAGTTGGTCTCCCTGTGGCTATGATAAGTCACATGATCAAAGGTAACTTGGGGAGGAAAGACTTTATTTCACCTTAAAGTTCATCACTGAGAACGTTAGGACAAAAACTCAAAGCAGGATCCTGGAGGCAGGAACAGGATCCGAGATGATTGAAAGAGGCTGCTTGTTGTATTGGCTTCCTCCCCTGGCTTGTTTAGTTACCTTTCCTATACAGCCCAGACTCCCCGGCCCAGGGGTGGCACTGTGGCCTGAGCCCTTTCATATTAGTCAATAATTAAGAAAATGTCCCAATAGAAATGCTTACAGAGCAATTTGTTAGAGGCAACTCCTTAACTGAGATTCCTTTTTCCTAGGTGGGGTGTGTGTGTGTGTATGTGTGTGTAAAACACATCACTTTAAGTCATAGCCTTTTCATTTCTTGCCCCCAAGACTCTACATTAGTACCATAACATAAACTTCTGCCCAACTTTTAAAACTTTCATGGTCTTTTAACAATTCAAATACTTTAAAGGTTCAAAGTCTCTTTTCAAGGTCTCTTAACTATGGGGTCCTGTAAAATTATAAGCCAGTTTCTTATTCCAGAAGGGAAGAGCCAGGCCATAAAAAATAATCACATTTAAGCAAAAATCAAAGTCTAATATGTAATAAGTCAGCATTTAACATCTTAGGTTTGCTTCTGATCTTCCGAGCTTGGATAGCCACACGGCTTGTCTTAAAGACTCAGGCTAACTCTACTCTGCACTTGCTGTTGCCAATGATCCTGGTAGCTTTAATACACTGAATATATACAGCTGTACCTTCATCAGTGGCCTCTCGGGGCCTTTCTTCAGGACCTCAACCCTGCCATGGGGTCCTACTTCCGCTTCTCTCTAGGAGTTTTCACTGCACATGAGATTTGCTTTTTGGTCATGGTGTTTCATCACAGCAGTAGAAACCCTGACTGTGACAAGCTTAGGACCAGGATTATGGGGTATTGCTGTGACAGACTTGACCATGCTATATTGGGAGGAATTGTGGAAGGACTTTTGAATGTTGTGCAAGAAAAGCCATTTTACGTTCAATTATGAGCTGCTTGGTGGGATCTTAGGAAATAAGAATGTTGAGATGGAAGCCTGGCTTCTGAAATTCTGTAGGGAACTTTAAAGACTCAATATGGCCATTTGTTATTTTAAATTAAGAGTCTGTGGTTCTGGTTAGCTGGGGCTTAACGATCAGTTGTGATTAATCAGAACTTTCTAAAAGTGAAACCTTTGCTCTTCTGGGATACTTGATGCTGGTCAGCTGGAACTGAGAAAGCAGCAGTGATTAAGAAGAGATGAGCTTTGTGGAGGTGAAATCTGGAAAGTGTTTCTTGGGAGTCAGCACACAGAAGCTGTGTTCCTCAGGCAGCCAAGTTTGTACTTCATACCGTTAGCTGGACTTGGTAGTATGAGTCACCCAGTTGGTACTGGGTTTGAGAGCATGCAGGGGTCATGAAGAGCAGCTGAGGCTTAGCACTATGAGAAGCAGGGGAGGCCATTGGTGAAGGGGAAGCCTCAGTGGCAGTTGAAGGCCCAGGATCGAAGGGGTCATGCTTCAAAGTTGAGGCGTGGCACCATGAAGAGAGACCAGGAGAGGCTATTGGTGAAAGTGCAGTCCAGTTGCAGCAAGGGATCTCAGCATTTTGGAGATTCCAGTACCATGGGGTGACCACCAAGAGCAGCCACCATGGGGAACAGACTCTGCCAACACCAAGCAGAGAAGCTGTGCTTGCTACAGACCCAAGCCCCTTGGAGGAGTCCAGAAGATGGTGAGTGAGTCCCAGATGTTGGACATTAAGTTACTTACACTTTCTGAGTTTGGTGTTTGCTTTGTCCAGATTGTGACTATGCCCTGGTTCTTCCCTCTTGAAATTAAAAACAACAACAACAACAAAAACCAAAAGCCTTATTTATTTTTTATTTTTGAGGAGCCCATAGTTGAGAGACTTTAAACCTTAAATCAAGAGATTTGTGGATTCTATAGAGATTTTGGATTTTAAGAGACTGGATAGTTTTAAAAAGACAGTTTTTAATGTGTTTGAATTTCTAAAGTCTGGGATTTTAAGTTATTTGTACTTTTTAATGTGAGGAGTGAGGGGGGAAAAGTTGTGGCTTGACCGGGGTGTGTTTGTGTGTCAAGATGACATGGTCAATTGTGCTGGATAGTTTCAAGCCAACAACACAAGCTGGGGTCATCTGAGAGAAGGGAACCTCAAACAAGGAAACGTGTCCATAAAATATAGCTGTAAGAAAGACTAGGGCATAGTCTTAATTAGCGATTGACGAGGGAGGGCCCAGCCTATTAAGGGTGGGGCCATCCCTGGGCTGGTGGGCCCAGGTACTATAAGAAAGTAGGCTGAGCGAGCCAGGAGAAGCAAACCAGTGAGCAACACAATCTCAGTGGCATCTGCATCAGCCCCTGCCTCCAGGGTACTGCCCTGCTTGAGTTCCTACCCTGACTTCCTCCAATGATGGACTATACTTTTGGTCATGGTGTTTTGTCACAGCAATAAAAACCCTGACTAGGACACTTGACATTTATGTAGGCTTCCAGGGATCTGAACTTCAGCTCTCAAACTATCAAAGCGAATGCTTTAGTCACTGAGCTCCATCCCCAGACAAAGCTGGGGGCGTTGGATTTAGTAGTGGTACCATTCTGTTGGTCCTCTGTTTTTTTTTATTTTATTTACTTAATTAAGTAATTTATTTTTAAAATTGAACCTATGTCTATTTGCCTATTTGTGTGTGTGTGTGTGTGTGTGTGTGTGTATTTACACATATATGTGTATACATGGCATCAGAGTATATGTATGAAAGTCACAGTACAATTTTGAGGATTACATTTCCTCCTTTCATCATGGTAGGCTCTGGAGCTGAAATTCAGGTTGTCTGGCTGGTGTAGCAAGTGTCTACCCACAGGACCATCCTGCCAGCCCATTTGCCTTGATTCTGGGGGCTCAGCTAGGCCTTTGAACCTCTAAGTCTGATTGTCAGTGCTACACAGCCAGCATATGAGATTGCCATTATCCTTAAAAAACAAAACAACAGAAACAAAAGCAGTATCATTGTAGCCCAGGCTGGCCTTGAACTTGCTGAGGATAACCTTGAACTTTTGATCCTTCTGCTTCCCCTAACTCCACACAAATATTTCTGTGATTACAGGTGTTCTCCATCTACCTAGATCTCCATTCACACACACACACACACACACACACACACACACACACACACACTCCGTCTCTCTGTCTCCCTCTCTCTCTCTCTCTCTCTCTCTCTCTCTCTCTCTCTCTCTTCTCACCTTCTGACATGTAAATGGAGTGGCTGCTATCATCAATGCCATGGGCCAATGCGATGTCACAGACCCAGCAGGTGCCTAAAAGTTAGGGGTCATGTGTAACCTATGAGAAGGTTTATTGCACTAAAATGAGCCCCTCCCCAACTACTGGGTGACATAGCCCAGTGGTTTGTGTAGTTAGTTAATTGACCTTTTGAGAGAGGATCTCACAAGTTTTCAGTGAGCCTGGCCTGCATCACTATATTCTGTCTCTAAAAATAAAAATAAAATAAACAAAGCCAGTGGTGTATTTAACCACAGGGCAAGTCCCAGAAAGTTCTGAGTGAATGATCCAGATAGCCATGGTGTATCTACCTCATGCCATGAATTGATTGTGATTGCTTATTATCAAGTAAACTCCATATGTTTATGATGATTCCATTAATCAGACAATCCCTGATGCTCAAAAGCATGGTGATTTGATTCAAGAGCCTGTATTTGGATACCCAGAAAGGCTATAAAATAAATGCAAACCAGACATATTTATTAAAAATGTGCATGCCTGGATTGGGTTTCCAATGTTAGAAAAAAACAAAAATGTGAGAGATCAATACTGTTCTCAAGACTCTGGTTTTGGGCGGGGATGTAGTTCATTTGTTGGTGTGTTTGTCTAGCACGTGTGAGAGCCTGGCCTCCATCATCGGGACCGTGGTATGCACCTGTGATCCCAGCAAGGCAGAGATAGGAGGATCAGAAGTTCAAGATCATCTCTGCTACAAGGAGAGATTGAGAGTTAGAGGCCAGGCTGAGTGGAGAAAAGAGGACTCTAGTCCTAGAGAGGCCATGAAGCACAGGAGTGAGATTCACAACTGCCATCACTGGGCACATTGAAGATTCCAGTCAAATGTGTGTACTCAGGGGCCTCAGGTAACTCTGGGACATGTGCCCTGAAAACAGCTGTCTAATGAAACGATCCATTTGGAAAATAACCATGGGTGCACAGCATATATGAGCCCTTAACAAGCCCAGAATAACCATTCTCACATTCCCCTAACAAGTGTCATGTCCTATTATGCTGACCAGAGCCAGTGGTACGGTTATGAGAATGATGTGCTTACCCATAACATTTGAAACAACTCTTTCAGTCTCTACTCAGTATAGCCTTGTGTTCTCACATAAAATAACAGTTTCTCAAAAAGTCTGTTTTCTCCTCTTTAAAATGAACATAAAATGATCCAGTGAGATGACTCAGTGATTAAAAGCCCTCACTGCTAAGCCTGATTGCAAGTTCAATCTCAAGGACCCATACTGTGGAAGGAAAGAAGTGAGTTCTGCTAGTTGTTCTCTGACCTCCAGACAGTAACATACATACATACACACAAATATGATGTTTATATTTAAAGATACATTTTAAGTGTGTGTGTGCGCGCGCGCGTGTGTGTGTGTGTACAGAAGTAATGCAGTCCTCAGAGGCCAGAGGTTTCAGATCCCCTAGAACTGGAGTTGCAGCAGTTAAGAGGCTTGACATGGGTGCTGAGGACCAAAGCCAGATCCTGATGAGGAGTAGTACATGTTCCTAACCACTGAGCCGTCTCTTAAAACCTCTTCACAAACATTTTCCTATGGAAACACAGTGAACCACATCAGGCAGTTTGCAAGAGTGCAGTGTGTGGATGTAGCGTGCCTCCAAAGTCACAACTCGGGGAGTGGGGCAAAGGGGAGACTGTTGTAGTTGGGCATGGTATTAATTTTGAACGAAGCAGCTGCGATGTTTCAGAGATCACAGAGGTGACTGAGAGTGAGGAGAACCAGGGTGACCAATCACCCCAGTTTGCCCAGATTTTCTAGGATGGATAGTGATGCTCACGGAAGAACAGAGTTTACACCACAAAGGAGGAGTATGCAGGTGGAGGGCGGCATCAGCTGGCGTGAGGCTGCAGCGCTGACCTCTGTCTTGTCTTGTGGGAGAGGGTTTTTCATCTTCATCTGTGATCGTAAGTTGACTGGACTCACGAGAAGACATTGCTGCTTCTTAGACTGGTTGTTTCTCCACCTTGTCTCAGGGAGAGCTTAGCTTATCCATATGATATAAGCAGAAACGTAGCGGATGTGTGGGGTTTCATTTTCCATTGCTGTGACGAAATACTCTGACAAAAGCAACTTAAGGGAAAAATGGTTTGTCTCACAGTTCCAGGGCACAGTCCCTCACTTAGGGAAATGAAAGGTGGCAGAAATTGAGAGCAGCAGGCGATACAGTTGAGCATAGAGAAGGAATGAATGCATGCATGTCAATGCTCATCAGATCACTTTTCTTCACTCTTACACAGTTCGAAATCTCCTGTGTAGGGAATGGTGCCACCCACAGTGGGCGACTCTTCCCACTTCAATGAACATAAAGTGAGAAGATTTCTCCAGCACATATGCCCACAGGCCAATGTGATCTAGATAATCCCTCATTGAGGTTTTCCTAGGTGTGATAACGTTGAATGAGAAAAGTTCCCTACTGGCTCATGTGTTTGAACACTTGGGCTTCAGCTGGTGGTGCTGTTTGAGGACCTTTAGGTGGTGTGGCTTAGCTGGAGGGGTGGGCTTTGAAGGTTACGTTTGTTTTTCTTCCATTCCACTCTCTCTGCCATGTATTTGTGGTTGAAGATGTGTTCTCTCAGCTTCCTGCTCTGGCCTGCTAACATGCCTGCCCCACCATTATGGACTGTCTCTCTGGACTGGTTCACAGGAATAAACTCTTTTTCTCATAAGTTGCTTTGGTCATGGTTTTATACCACAGAAACAGAAAAGTAACTGATGCACGGTAAATGTAGACGGTGTCAAATTGGCAAAAGTAACGACTTTTTCAGTGGTGAAATAGAAATCAAATGGAGAAAAACAATTTTAAGAGAAACTCATTTTGGTCCCAGGATCCAGTTTTGTTGGGTTTTGGTACTGATCAAATATAGGAGTCAATAATTCCTCCTTTTTGGCTTACACTTGGCAAAGGTGTGTTTTGGTCAGTTACAAAGGAATAAATTCTGATGAATGC
Organism: Rattus rattus; assembly: GCF_011064425.1. Lineage (NCBI taxonomy): Eukaryota > Metazoa > Chordata > Mammalia > Rodentia > Muridae > Rattus > Rattus rattus. Next base: position 14,763,909 of record NC_046169.1, on the reverse strand, counting down.
CTCCTTCTTTCTCCTATTTGTCTTCTTACCGAAACTGGGAGTTTTTGGAGTAGACAGTAAATATTTGTGGAATGAATGGGTGAATTAATAAAATTGTGCACTATATGTGAGTTTGTCTTGGACCTGTGATATTTGGATGAACAGATTGATCCTTTTTTTGGGAGAGGGAAAGATTCATTGTGTTTGTTCAATTCTTCCCTAGCTCATTCCAGTTTTTTCTTGTTTGTGTTTTTTTTCTGTATTATTATTATTATTATTATTATTATTATTATTATTTGTCTGTTTGGGAAGGGTTCCATGTAGCTAAGGCCGGCCTCAATCTTACTGTGTAATTGAAGATGGTCCTCCTGCCTCCACCTCCCTGACTGCTAAGATTACAGGTATCCACCATCTTACTGTGTTTACATAGCACAGGGCTTCATGAATGCTAGGCAAGAAGTCTACTGAGCTACATGCCCAGCTCCAGTCCTTACTGGGGATCCTGGTACCAAAGCGAATCTCTCTTTAGATTCTTTCTCTCCCTTTTGGTCTCTCTTTTCCCACTGTGAAGGTTAGTTTTGTCTAGACTTACTTGGTTTATAACTTACTTTCTTTTGTTATGGTTATAAAACTTAAAAGAGTTTGTTTTTGTGTTGTTACACACACACACACACACACACACACACACACACAGAGAGAGAGAGAGAGAGAGAGAGAGAGAGAGAGAGAGAGAGAGAGACTTACGGAAACTTCAGTCTATATGAAGGACAACACAAAGATTAAGAATGTGATGGAGGAAGGGAAGAGGAAGAGGAGGAAAAGGAGGAGGAGAGGGAGGAGGAGGAATAGAAGAAGTTGGAGGAAAAGGAGGAGGAGGAAGAGGAAGAAGAGGTGCCTGCACCAGGAACAGAGGAGGTTAGGAATGAGTGGGTGAATCGTGAGTAAATCCTTTAAGGTGAGCGCCAGGCAGGATTCTTTGGGTTTTCAGGGATCTTGACATACAGATCTCCATAAGCCATATTTGTTAATATTCTTTTTCCTCAGTGACTTCTGCCATCTAACAGGCCCTGACAGGCTTTTTAATGGCAGGTCACGACAATGAATTGGGTTACAAGGATTTGACATGGAGTAGATAGCCCTGCCTAAGACTTCAATTCTGGTGAAAGACTGAGAATCACTATAGAGAACCTTTGGCAGGGAAAATATTTGGAGGATGGACTAATCCATGTCACCGTGGGCCACCTCCTAAGAGTCTGCCTTCCTTGCCTGTGAGTCCTGAACACTCTTTCCTTCATGATTTCACTGTCTCATTCCTTCTTCTCTATGCTAAGTCACTGCCATCTTGTGGGACTTTGTCACACTGGCAGACAAGTCCTAAAGACGCCTGGAAGAGAACTCTATCACTGACAGCATGTTCAAAGCCTGCCTGAATTAGAGTTCAGAGCTAGCCTGGGCAACTTATAAAGAGTAAAAAGAGGTCTCAGGGTGTGGCTCAGTGGTAGAGCCCCTGCCTAGAATCCCCCAGTGATGGGCTGGGGCATGGCTCAGTGGTAGAGCCCCTGCCTAGAATCCCCCAGTGATGGGCTGGGGCATGGCTCAGTGATAGAGCCCTGCCTAGAATCCCCCAGTGATGGGCTGGGGCGTGGCTCAGTGGTAGAGTCCCTGCCTAGAATCCCCCAGGGAGGGGCTGGGGCGTGGCTCAGTGGTAGAGAGCTTGCCTAGTGTATACGAAGTACTAGATTCCATCTCTAGTACTACAAAAAGGGATAGAGGGGTGAGACTCTGGAATGCCAGCTATTGGGAAGACTTAGATCTTTGCCTCTGAAAGATGCAGAAGCCCCTGGGGTGCAGAGTACTCAGCACTTGTACAGAATGGCAACACAGCCCTGCTCGCCTGAAAGCTCCTCACAGTAAGGCCTCAAAAGTCATGCGAAGCAGCCTGGCCACCTGACCCCATGAGATAGATTCATTCTGCAGACCCAAAGTTGTGAGGCATTTTGGAAACTGCCAGGCTGAACTGTGCTCCTCTACCCCCATGAGGAGGTTGAAAGCCCCCTATGACAGCCGCTTGTCACTGTTACTTCTTCTAAAGGGCATAGGTTCCCCACATCTTCCCCCTGGTAGTGTTCAGTCACTGAGTGTCAGCAACGGCAAGGATATATGTGACTCTCTCTTCTCTGAGACAACTTTCCATCTTTAATTTAAAATTAATCTACCAGAGTAGGGCTGAGGGTCAACGAAAAACTAATCTATTGTGTGGCCCCAATTTCCCATTTCCACCCTGCCGCAGACAGGCTGCTGATATCAGCCATCTTTCTTGAGTCAAAGGCCACCTGAACTCTTCCCCTCTTTCTGCCCTGCAGCCCAGTGCCTAATGCGCATGCTCAGGGCAGAGGCCAACCCCATTGAACTGCAGTGTCCGCATCTTCCTTCGGTTTTCCTGATGTTGAAAGAGAGAGAGGCAAATCATAGCAGGCCCTGCGTGCGGAGTTTGGTTGTAAAACTAGCTCAATATCTCAGCCTTAAATTCCACTTTCCATTTTCTCTTGCCAAAAATAATACAGCCAAATTCAAGGCTAACGCCATAGGAGGGTTTATACCCATGGGTTCCAGTGTGAGACTCTTTGGCCAATGATCCTTCAAGGTGTGATTTTCCTCCCTGCTGAGATGCTAGGGAGATGGGGAGGGTCCAGCATGAGGAGCAAGTTCTTCTCCTGGGGGCTGGAGAGATGGCTCAGTGGTTAAGAGCACTGACTGCTCTTCCAGAGGTCCTGAGTTCAATTCCCAGCAACCACATGGTGGCTCACAACCATCTGTAATGAGGTCTGATGCCCTCTTCTGGCCTGTAGGTGCACATGCAGGCAGAAAGCTGCATGATGTATACATAATAAATAAATAGATATTAAAAAAAAAAAGAAAGAAAGAAAAAGTTCTTCTCCTGCTCTTCTAAAGGGCGCAGGGGGGGCTCTTCCTCCCAAGGGGTCTCACAGGAGTGTCTGCGTAGAGGAATATAGAGTGTGAAATACCAGAACCATAGATATCATAGCAGAATTTGCTTCGTGGTCCTCCTGGCTCACAGGCCCATCCCATCCCCAGCTTCCATCCCATCCTTTATTCTGATTCTTCCTCTTCCTTTTTTCCCTAAATTCCAGAGAAGGCTTACCTCACACAAGAGTGATTCCAAAGGTTGGTGCTCAGATGGAAGGACCTCTCAGACTTCATTCTCTGTGGATGACAACCTTGCTGGAGGTCATATGCCATCAGTACACGGACGTTCTCCTAAGATGGATTCTAGACTGCACCTTGAGATATGGGCTTCCTTTATTTCCTTATGTGCATGCATGTGCAGTGCATGTAAGTGTGTTGGGGAGGGGGTATATTCAGTCACATGCATACAAAGAAGCCAGGTAACATCATGCATCCTGCTCCATCATTCTCAGCCTTGAGGCAATCTGTCAATGGACTGGGAGCTGGGTTGACAACCAGCAAGCCCCAGTGATCCTAACATCTTTCTCCTCAACTCAGAGTTCTCTCCTCTCTGGTCCCTTCCTCTCTCTCCTCCCTTCCTCCTCTCCTCCTCCTCTCTTTCTCTCCTCCTCCTTTCTCTTCCCCTCCCCTTCTCTTCTTCTCCCTTCCTATCCACCAACTGAGCTCTTCCCCCAGTATGAAAGCAGTCATCTATAAGCTTTTTACTCTTTGACAGAGAGCCTAAATCTTCCCTAGACCCCATCTGGCTTGTTATCTAAATAAGCATGTGAACATGGCCACATTGGCTCCCCCAGAGCCCATCATGAGTATGTGACATGAAGTCACATTAGGATACATCTCCTTGTGGTTGACTAAGCAATCATGCTCAGCAAAGGAAGAAGCTGGGACTGGCTTTCTGGTGTCTGCCACAGTGGCCAGAGGAGATTTATTATCAACTCCTCAGGAGTTAGTAGATAAAAGTGTCTTCCAATTGAAAGCGAGTGACTGCTGATCTTCCTATGAGGAACCAACTCTTTCTAAGGCAGAGAGGCACTTCTGTCTATATCTTTTCCATGACTATTTCAGTGTGGGATGAACTTACACAATATTTGGCTTCAATATTGACATAGTAGAGAGACAGACGACCTGGGCCACAGCTTCAGTTTATACCTCACCACCTTGAGTAAGGATTTTGAACAGAAAAATAACTGTGAGCATGGCTCATCAGTAGTTTGTTTCCCTAGAATCCCCCAGTGAGGGGCTGGGGGCGTGGCTCAATGGTAGAGCCCCTGCCTAGAATCCCCCAGTGAGGGGCTGGGGCGTGGCTCAGTGGTAGAGCCCCTGCCTAGAATCCCTAGTGAGGGCCTGGGGGCGTGGCTCAGTGGTAGAGCCCCTGCCTAGAATTCCCCAGTGAGGGGCTTGGGGCATGGCTCAGTGGTAGAGCCCCTGCCTAGAATCCCCCAGTGAGGGGCTGGGGTGTGGCTCAGTGGTAGAGCCCCTGCCTAGAATTCCCCAGGGAAGGGCTGGGGTCCTTACTAAAGGTACTAGATGTACCTTGTCTCCCTGTCCCACTCTACCAGCTTCTTCCTGTTTACTGCCCAGCTCATGTGGCCCACTCCAGTGGATGGGTGTCTTATACCTTTTAATTTAGTAGTAAAGTTAGGTCCAGGAGGCAGAGGGCAAATCTGGGCATGGGAGGAATTCAGTATTAACATTTTGGGTGCTCCCACCCATCTCTACGTCTCATTTCCTGGGAATGGAGTAGTAGGAGAACCTGTGCCTCCTGTGCTCACTGTCCATTTTGCACAGAGGCTGCATTCTTTCTGCTGATCTCACTTCCCTGAATGTGACTGGGTGCATATTGGGTGGAAGAGAGTCCACCATTTGAGGACAGTCTGACATTGTTTTTCCCCTCTCTGTGAAGAACCAGGGTAGACCAGTACTCCCTGGGATCACTCTTTCTACTCCTCTTGCTGCTAGGTTGATTAGATATCTGCTGGGCTGGATCATTCTCCCCAACTTGAGGTATACCAGTTGGTTGCATTACCTATCCTTTTCCTTTTTCTAAAGTAGAAGTCAACCAATTCGATGGTAGTTGTCTATGTCTCTCTCTGTATCTAGCATTAAGGCCATGGGGCCAGTTGATATTCTGGTATCCCAGCCACCTTGACCAGTTTTCCTTTTTACTTTGTATATTTATTTATTTTACTTTATTTATTTTATATATTTATATTTTCTTTTTTTATTAAAGCCAAACTTATTTTGAGACCATAACATTAATTGATGGTAAATAAAAAGTATGTAGTAAATGTGGACCATTTTAAAAAATATTTAGCTATTTTAAAAAAATAACATCAGGCTTTCATTTCTCTCTTCTTCATTTTTTACTAATAAAATATATAAGGAGGTTTACCAGTGGGCCAATTTTCTTTATCTTTTGGACTAAGGAGAGAAGATTGAAAAATTGGCTATTTTTTTGGTTTTTTTTTTTTGTTCCTAATTAGACTATGAGGGTGATGACTGGTTATCCCTGTCCCTCTCAACACAATCAATTGGATCAATGACTGTTAGAATAAGATGGACCATTTTTATTTTTATAATCATTACTTTCTTATTATAATAAAAGATCAAACAGTATGTATTTTCTCCTCTCTCTGTCTCTGTCTCTCTCTGTTTCTCTGTCTCTGTCTCTCTGTTTGTTGTGGTTATTTTCTTCTTTTTAAATGGATGAGGAGAAGAAATAAAACATATGGCTAGGATTGTTTTGCATCATTTAAGTTTTTCTTTTGATTTTGTCTTTCTTAAATATAAGAAGGTTGACTTCTTATATTTAAGCCCCTCTGGGCTTCCTTGTTTTAGGGCAGGCAATTATGGGGCCCATATTAGCCTGCTTGCACTCTCCCTTCTCTCACTCTATCTATCTATCTATCTATCTATCTATCTATCTATCTATCTATCTATCTATCTATCCATCCATCTATCCATCCATCCATCTATAATATGTGTTTTAATATCCTTATTGTGTAGTCCTGGCTGTCCTGTTTGTTTTTATTTAATCCCCCAGTAATAGTTGTCCTGTGGACACACAATTTTTACTTTTTTTTATTAGAACAGAAGGTGGTTGGCCAGTATGTTTCTTACATTTCCTTTTTTTTTTGTAATTGTTGTTGGTGGGGGAGGTGGCAGCTGCATATTTTTCCTATAAAAGAAAAAAATTTGACTAGGTCAAATGGTCCCTCCAGCTTTCCTGTCCTTTTTGTTATTATTTAACACTCTAGTGATGGTTTGCTCTGGATCTCTCTCTCCCTTTCCCTCTCTCCTTCCCTTCCTCCCTCCCTCCCTCTCTCTCCCTCCCCCTTTCTCTCTCTCTCTCTCTCTCTCTCTCTCTCTCTCTCTCACACACACACACACACACACACACACACACACACTCACAACACCCGAGGGGGGACTATCATGGAGGAGAAGGCAGGCATTGGGAAACATTGCCTAAGAGATGGGAACAAGATACTAGTGAACCAGAGAGGTTGAATATCAAGCCATTATGTTCCTTCAAACTTATAACCATTCTAACAAAACAATATTTAATTTATTTTTTTTCTTCTACATCTTTTTACTCTGTAGACCACAATGTCCTCCAAACTGGAGATAGGAGTGCTAGATTTAAATGCTAGTGCCACCAATATCTGGTCCTGTAATCTGCAAAAGACTGAGGTGTTAGAAACTATGGCTGAGTGATGGGAACATCTAAGGCCAAGTGAATTTGGATGCTGATACAACAGACTATGTATGTGTGTGCTACACTCAGTTCTCTACTTCCAGTCAGGAATGAGTCTCATGCTCTCAGCCTCTGTGGAATGTGATCTTTGTTTGTTGGGCCCAACTTAAAGGACTTTTTTGTTTTTATTTTTTCATGCTTGCTCACTGGATTGACATAATTTCCCTTCTTCTATTTGTTTGGGGTTACTAGACTGCCCCAGGGAATCAAGAGGGAGGCCAGAATCAAAGTCTTTTTTGATAAAGCACCAGGACTACATACCTGACCATCTAGACTGACTGCCCTCCTTCCTAAGCTATGTATCATTCCAGCATGGGAACATGGCCCTTGCTCTCAACCCACACGTGATACCCTAAGTACATACCAACTATTTTCCCTCTTCTGCAGCACATTTAATAAGAGAAAGTAAATAAATAAAGTTTCCAATTTTTTGTTCAAACTAGCTAAATTCTCTCTTAAAAACTCCAGATGCCCCCTTATGCCCAAGTCTTCGTGTGTGTGTGTGTGTGTGTGTGTGTGTGTGTGTGTGTGTGTGTGTGTGGGGGGAGGTCTGCATGTCTGTGTCTGTCTCTGAACTATTTAAGCATGGTATCCACAGAAGCCATAAGAAGGATATCAGTTATCCTGGGACTGGAAGAGCAGCCAGCGCTCTTACCTGCTGAGCCATGTCTCCCCAGTGGCAAGTTTTCTGTATTAAACCAGTCATGATTTCAATGTGAGTGTTTTACATAAAATTGCCCATTGAATTTAAGGTTGTTGTATTTTGACACACACACCCTCCATATCGCTGCACCTCAGGATACCCCTTCCTGATGGTAACTATCTGAACAAAACAATCAAACCTAAGCCTTTGGAAATAGTAATGTAGCTGATAGCAAACCCTAACAGAAAGAGAACTGCACTCGTTCATTTTTTACTGAGGATTCTGCCTGAACGTTGGCATTCCAGACTGAGAAAGGAGGCCAGTGTGTGGGGGGATGTCCTTTCCCCATCCAGTCCTCTTTTAGCCATGTTACCATTGTTCTTAGAGTTTGAAGTCTGACACTGTTCTATTCTCTTCCTCTGATCCCACTGGTCCTTCCCTCAGAATGACTTGCCTTTCCCACCTGGAGTGGCTTTGAGACACAAGTGTCTGTGAGATTGATGGACCCATGCCATGGTTGTGCCATTTACCTAAGCATCATAGGTTAGTCTTGTGGCTTTCTCTGTCTTTCCCACTTAGGAGTTGCCCACTCTGGGCAAAGTCCATGACACTCCCTGATATCCATCTGCCAGTGTTCACCTAGGGGAATTGGGGAAGTATGCACTCCTTGATACCCATCACTGTACCCCACCCATGCCCCAAGCCCAGAATCCTGGGTTGGACAAGATGGTGAAGAGGGAAAAACCTACTTCAATCAGTGGCCCTACATTTCCGAAGTTCCACCCACTTGTGTTCCTGAGTTTCCTTTAACTTCTCACTTTGTGTCCTCCGGAGGGACTGTGCGTCTACTTTTTACTCTCAATCTCAATCTCTCTGGCAGACATGGGTTGTATTTGAGGGTCGTCTTCATACCCCCATGTTCATGGTGCACCTTGCTCTTCTGGAATAGCATATGAAAGAAACACTTCCAGGAACACTTCACTCAGGGAGGGGGTACAAGTCCTTCTGATAGAGGACGAGCCTATGCACTGTGTGAGGCCTGTAGTGGCATGATAGGCCTGAGTATTTCCAGATTTAGATGGCTTGGAAGTGCAGCCAAAAGCAAGTGGTAAACTGCATTAGAAGCTAAATAGCAGCATGAGACCAACACTCAACAAGCACCACAAGAAAAAAGTGAAGAGAACTGTGAAGAGATGGTTCAACAGGATATAGAACAGTTAAGAAGATAGGGATTAGCTCTAAAGGCTATGCTATTCTGGGTGGGGAGCAAAGAGGGACTACATGCACACTGCAGGGGGACAGGGAGCCACTGCCTCTCCCATATACTGGGAGATCTCCCCTTTCTGTCTGGGTCTACCCCCGCTCATCTACTTCGATTCCGATCCTCTGGGTCAGTGCACACACTGGCAGTGGATCCACCCCTCCTGGATCAGAGCCAGGGGAACAAATGGGAACTCCATGTGAGGGCCCCAGACATGGTGGGCAGGTGGTACTGGATGCACTCTGGGCCCTTTCTATGGACTGGATCTCCACAGCTACAGTGCACATCATGGACACACTCAGGTAGCCTGGTAGGCTCCAGTGTACTCTGAAGTAGCCGTCAACCTGTATAGCTTGTTGGGTTCGAGGAGAACACAGGAAGGGGGTTCCCCCAACTCTCTACCCTCCACAATCCTGCAGGCATACGATGTGTCAAGCTGCTTGCACTTGTTTTCCCTTGCTGGGTCCCTACTCTGGGCCTTGGTATTCTGTGCAGCCCCTCTCCTTGGCCAACAGCTAAGAGCAAACTTAAAACAGGAGCGAATCAGAGGAATTCAATGGTTTTATTAAAAGAAGACACAGTAAAGGCTCATGGTGAATGTTGATGTGAAGTGATTTCTTCCCAGTGAGCAGAATGTCAAAGTGAAGAAATTCAATGAAGCACAGGAATATGGGAAGAACTATGACTCTCTTAAGATAGAATCCTCATTTAATCTGTACACACATGGATGGATGAACAAGATTCCCACTGTCTCTACCTACTATCCCTCAAAACCACATCCACGGGAACAAGCTAGGCTGAATTAGCAGGGAATGAAGCCCCTGTTGAGCTTGAGTCTAGTCTAGCATGGTGAAGAGACATGAGAACAGTGCAATAAGTAGAAGACCTCTGATGCTCTCTGGTTCCTGGGAGGGTCAGGGGTGAGGTCCAAGCCTCACAGACTACAGTGAAATGCTAATTCTCATTTTTCCACTGACCCAGTGAGACAGGGGTGGCTTGAGCCATGAGTGGTTCTCACTTCTGGCACCAAGTGTCTGTCACACATATTGTATGCTATGGCCCCTTCTAGGAACAGTGCCATGATCATAGTTTGACTGGGGAGTTACACCTGTCAAACATAATGCAGGTGTCCTACAGCAAACTCAGATGACGGAAACTATCCTTAAGGTTGCTTTACCATGATTTTCATTACACATACAAACCATGAAAGCAGGGCATGAAGTTCCTTCTGAATTTTTGTTTTTTAAGTAGGAATTGTCAGAAAAGTTACCACAGGAATAACTGTCTTCTGGAAGAAAAGTGTTCATAGTGACACAGTTTTATTGACCCTACAATGTCTGCTGTTCTTGTGATTTTGAAGCAGAATTCACCTAGGGTTGGATTGTTGACCCACTAATAGGGAACGTGAGCTGGACTAGAACATCATGAGACAGATTAGTTTTGCCCTACTGATTATGTGCATTTTGCCTTTGAATCCTGCTCAGTATGAGAGGAACAATATGTTCAGACATTTGGAGTGTATACTCCACTGAGAAGACAATGGAGCAAGACCACCACTTTTAGAATTATGACTTAAGGCCCCTAAGTTGAAATTCCTCCCAGGCAGCGCTGTAAAATGGAGCCAAAGACCCTCAGTTAGCCCTGGATAGCCAGGTCTGGTCTATACCTGCTGGAGGTGCCATCGCATTCCCACAAGTTGGTGGGTCCCTGTTGTGTTGGGGCACAGGTGTCCAGTGTGGAAAGACACTCATCCTCTGAAACATCGTGTGCTAGAAACGAGACAGACCTTTCATCCATCATGCTAATGCATGTTTGTGTAGAATCTGGAGCTAAACCATTCCAAGATGACCTGCTTCTGTGATGGGAATTCATATATAGCAGAACAGTTCACTTACTGTGTCTCTTGAAAGTCATCCCTCAACACAAGGTTTCTTTGCCTCAGACATCTCAATGTTCACAGTTGATAGGTGGCATTTGCTGACTTTCAAACCTGACCTGTGGGCCACGCTGTCATTGTCTTGCCTCACCAGGTATGAAAATGGGGACAAAGTCAGTCTCTCTCTCTCTCTCTCTCTCTCTCTCTCTCTCTCTCTCTCTCTCTCTCTCTCTCACCTCCTAATCATGGGTTCTCCAACTCTTCCTCCTGGGGGTTGATTGATGGGCCACTATTTTCTGTCACTAGTCCCACCTCCTTCCCCTGTCATTCTTCTCCTAACTGAGGAAGTTGGAAGTGGCAGAGTCATTACATAATGTGGTCCTTGGTATATTTATCATGTGCATGAGTCTACCACATGACATTCCTATAAACCCAGGCATGTCCTCTGAGAGAGTGGTGGTGGGGACAGAGGGGGGGGATCTGAAGCCTCTCCTCCATGTCAGCACATGACCTGTGAACTGAGCTCCACATTTTCTCTCTCTCCCAAACAGTAGAGTTTCTTATCCTTGGAATAACTCAAGATATTGGGGACAGAGGG